>NW_011366117.1:16127-26268 GCF_000735185.1 Notothenia coriiceps | reverse complement strand
TGGGTCTTTCAGCATGATAATGATCCCAAACACACCGCCCGGGCAACGAAGGAGTGGCTTCATAAGAAGCATTTCAAGGTCCTGGAGTGGCCTAGCCAGTCTCCCGATCTCAACCCCATAGAAAATCTTTGGAGGGAGTTGAAAGTCTGTGTTGCCCAGCGACAGCCCCAAAATATCACTGCTCTAGAGGAGATCTGCATGGAGGAATGGGCCAAAATACCAGCAACAGTGTGTGAAAACCTTGTGAAGACTTACAGAAAACGTTTGACCTCTGTCATTGCCAACAAAGGGTATATAACAAAGTATTGAGGTGAATTTTTGTTATTGACCAAATACTTATTTTCCACCATAATTTGCAAATAAAGTCTTTATAAATCAGACAATGTGATTTTCTGGATTTTTTTTTCTTTCTCATTTTGTCTCTCATAGTTGAGGTATACCTAGGATGAAAATTACAGGCCTCTCTCATCTTTTTAAGTGGGAGAACTTGCACAATTGGTGGCTGACTAAATACTTTTTTGCCCCACTGTACATGATTTCAATCAGGTCGTCAGTTTCAATGGATTCCATCGAAAATCAAGATGTTGAGTGTTAATGCATTTGCGTTAGGTATAAATTAAACACCCCCAGGTCGATCATAAAAAATACTATATTGTGAGGGGAGAAATGGTTGGCATTCCGGCTAATCATTGCCTGGTTTATCACCACTGAACATAGTCTGGGTTTACAGATGTGGTGTCAATTACAGTAAAACAAACATTCCTGATGAGAGTTAAACCTTTGCTCATCCATGTTAGTCGATTTTTCTTAAACTTTAACTTAATTTAGTAAAGGGGTGTGCTTGTCATTAGGGTTGTGGGTGAGAAATTGTTCCAAAATGAGATTAAAATGTTATTTTAAAAAGCATCTCGGCCTCTAAATAAAAGGTCAGTTAGTCTGCTGATAAGGAATCTATAATATATTGATAAAAGATGGCTCCCTAAATGATTGGTACAGCAACCAGTTTAAATAATGATGTCATCTCACTGCTTTATTCTGTCTTTGTTAACAGATATGTTTAATATACCTAATGTTCAAAGTCAGTATTTTTAATGCTCAATGATATCATTTGAAATGTTGCCACCTCCATCAAGGAGGTTACTTTTGTTTCATTTCGTTTTGTCTCTGTCAACAGGTTTACGAAAAAATACTGGGTCAAGTTTTACAAAACTTGGTGGTTATCAGAAGGGTGGATATATACTATGTGTTATGTTTCACTCAATTTAACATTAGAGATTGGAAGTTTGTTTTGAATGATTCGGAAAACTAGTTCCCGATGTCATAAACAACAAATTGGAAATGGGTCCAATTCTCTCTACAATTTGTTTTTTAATCCATGTTGTTGTACACTACGACTTAAAGCCCACGACTTGTCTAAGACAGAAGTATGTTTTCCCAATTCAAGATGGGGCCATGCTAGAAGATAATGAATGCACCATTTGCCTTGCAGAGTTCCAGCTCTGTCATTTGCTTGTTTACGAACATATGTTGGTATAAGCAAGCTTTAATTTTTGCATTTTATTTGTATTATCACACAGCTATAGTCTAACTAACCCCTTAAACATCTCTTAAATCTTAAGTGATGAAAGTGTATGCCACCACTTTCTGCTATTGGTTATGAGGGTTGTTTTATAAGTTGAACTCTTGACTGTGTTCCTTTTGCTGATGACCAGAAGGAATCACTTTGTGCACGTGATCACTCGAGGGCTCACTGAAGGCACCACGTCCAAGACGAGGTGTTTTTGTGACCTCATACCCAGAAGCAGATCAAATGCAGCCATTTCCCCTCCACTCGTCATGAGACATCAGGGACTGTTTGAAGAGCGCTGCTCTGAATCGGACCAGCGGGGATGGTTATTGAATGTCTACGACATGTCAGATTTGACATTTGGAAGAGCGAGTGGTTGGCATTTCTCTCTGCGCCAGGCCTGGTCCTGGCACTTCATGTATCATGTAGAGCTGCTCGGAGGAAAGGGAGAAAGAGGAAAGTTTACATATTGGCACAGACAGATGAACATCGCTTACTGGAGTGCATATGAGACGGGCTGCTCAATGACAGAGCAAGGCCTCAGCAGTGGCCTTGTTCACTTAAAAAGTTCTGCATAAAAGCTGTTATCTTTGTCAACAATAACTTGTCAGGGTATGAGTTGGCAAAATTGGAGATAACATATCTTGGGATTTAGAAAAACATATCAGATCATATATAGACACTTTACTTTTGTGGCAAAAATACCAGATACATACTACAATGAAAAAACTATCCAAACAATATCAAAAACTTTGTAAAGGACAACAACATATGAATGAAAAATAACTACACCACTTATTACAACATAATGTATCTTCTTTGACAATTGGGGACATATGTCTTATTTGTAAAGCCAACAGTTATAGAGCAACATATTTTATTTGGAGCATTGTTTGTGTCCGCCTGATGAATGCAATTCAAATAATGTAAAAAAAACAAAAAAACATTAAAGCAGTGACCACCAACTGGCGGCCCGCGAGCCACATCCGGCCCGCCAGACATTCTCATCCGGCCCGCACGACGGGGGTGACAGTGGCGTTGGCGGAGTGCAGTGCGTTCGCCCCCCACCCATTTTTTACAGATATCTGAATGACATTTTAACAATGCAGTGACATTGATATTCCTGAAGAGGGCAGCATTGAATCACAGTTTCCATCATGCAACATGTCACTGAGGCCTCAGCTGAGCATCACTACGATTAGCAGTGGGTGTTTTATTCCGGGCTCCTTAGGGATGAAGGCTGTGAATCTTAAAACGCTGCTCCTGTGCAGGATTGCTCTGCTTTGAAATAAGAGTAAGTAAAGATTTTAGTGCTGTTTTTTTGTAGCAAGAAATAACATATTCATATTCCCAATGATGGGGTTATTAATGTGATTAGCAACGGTAGCTACTTCCCTAAAATCCTGCTTTCTCTTTTTATGGATTTTTCCTCACATTTCCTTGGATACACGAGATAATCAAGCATTGTATCAAAGTTAAACGTGAGAAGGAATCTCTTCTGTTAAGAATGAGAAACTGAGGGAAAAAAAGAGAATAGCTCGAGGATATGGATGGGAAGGAAACGTCATAACCACCCCCCCTTCTCTCTCAGAAACGCACTGAGAGAAGAAATTACCCCATGGAAGTTAATGAAGTCTCACAAGTTGATGAGGGGAAAATTGCGGCGAAGAGGGGTCAGCGCTTTCTCTTTAGCCTTTCCCTCTTCCGCGGAAAACGGCTGCGGTCAAGATCCATACTTTTAGAGGACGCCAAGCACTCCAACGCAGAGACGGAGTGAGAGAGATGGGAGGGGGGGGACACACCAAGATTAATGGTATTAAGTGGTGGCACTTGGCAATGCGGTAACATATCGTCTATGTTCTCTATTCCACACTGATAGTTTCATAGACCTTGGCTTTACACATTGACTTTTAGCCGTGATTTACAGGATTCAAATAATCCCGGTGGCTTTTCATCATCGCAAGACCTGCGAGAGTCTTCAGCCAGTGCCAGTTTTATCAGGACAGACAATCAAAAAACTTAAAAACGTGCCAATGTTTCCTGTCTGCATTTTGGATCTCTGGCTATCATGCAACACCCAAACATGAACTTTCTTTCTTTCAGAGATGCGATTATACTCCGCAACCATTTCTTCTCTGTTTAATGTCACTCTTGCTCGAAACATTCTTTTTTTTTGTATTTATGTACAAGTTGACATTTTGGATGCTTCCTTATGCTTCCCTTTCTAGACCATTGCACGGAGAGGTGCAGTATTTTATCTGACAGGCGCACACAGTCACAGATAGGATCTAATGGCAAAACTCCGTGCCTCTTTCTCCGGTGATTTGAAGTGATTTTGTATAATGTTTGACATTTTGATTTTAAGTCTGACATACTGTGATTTTATGGCCAATGATGAGGATGTTTTTGTTTGCCCTTTACACGCTTGTTTGCGAAACCTCTTCAAGAATGTATGGTAATGGCAAAACGTTTTTTTTAAGTTAAAATTTGTATTCATTTGTTAGATTTCATAGCTAGACAATCTGCTTTTTCACTCCTGTAACCTTTATAGTCCTCCCATTGTCATCTCTTCACACACACACACACACACACACACACACACACACACACACACACACACACACACACACACACACACACACACACATCCATCCATCCGGGTGTGTCACGCTGTATTATTTCCAGGCGATACACGTGAACCTCGACTTTCTCTCCGGCTCCACGGGACGGGCCTTGTGATCAAGTTGAGCGGGGAGCCGACAAGAAGTCACTCAAGTCGCCCTCTCTTCCCTCTAATGAGCAAAGTGTCTGGTGGAAGCCGAGTCCGAGACGGCATGGGAGCCCCCACACACACAAGTGCTCACACAAAGAGGAACTAATGCGTCAATAAGATGAAATTCAGAGGATCAGGACCAAAGTCCCGTCCGCCTTTGAGTAACTTTAAAAGGTCTCCTGGTGTTTTGTATTGAAGAATGAAGAGGAAATTGATGTGTGTGTGTGTGTGTGTGTGTGTGTGTGTGTGTGTGTGTGTGTGTGTGTGTGTGTGTGTGTGTGTGTGTGTGTGCATTTCAGAAGCTCTATTCAGAGCCCTGTCAAATTAAAACTACCAAACAAACTGTGTGTGTCACACAGACAGCCCAAGATGCGTGTATGATGGTGGTGGTAGGTCTTGGGCTGCTTTGTCTGTGTTTGTTTGTGTGCGAGTGTGTTTGTGTGTGTATAAGAAAGAGAGAGAGAGACACTTGGATTTTGTGCATGCATCATTCACTTGTTTGCAATAAACACACATTGGTGTGGGGGAAGAATCTAATGAGGTGTGTCTAAAGGTAAAACAGTGTCACACACACACACACACACACACACACACACACACACGCGCACACATTCCACCTTGGCATAGAGTTCAGTCTGTCTCCATTCTAATAAGTTGACATGATTATGCAGGAGGTCTAACATCCAACACCACAAGCTCTTGTAAAAAAAAAAAGGGCAATCGTTACTTTACAGGATAATACATTACTTATTTGGGAAATAATTACTTCATCAAATATTCTGGCCTCTAAAAATAAATGTGGTTAGACAGACAAAGATGGGAAGCAGGAAGAAAGCTAGCATGGTTTGGCCAAGAAGAAGTCCAATTGTGCCTGCTAGCTCCAGCCTCATATTTTGAATACAGATAAGAGAGTGGTATATATCTTCTCATCCAACTCTTTTTAAGAAAGTGAAAAGGTGTATTTCAATTAATTGTCAAACTCTTCCTTTTAGGGCTCACAAGCCATGGAAAGGGGGAAGGATGGTAGCTAGAACTGCGATTAGGAGTAAGTAAAGTAAGCCATGTAATGAGTTAAATTTAAGAATAATAGTACTAATTTGAAATACTACAACCCGTGTGTCCATGTTTGCTTACCCCAGTGTTTGTGTGCATAGTGTAGTGTCTGTACACTAGACTGTGCTAGTGATTTAACTTTGCCTCCATTAGCAAAATGTTATGATTTATGCAGTTGCTGGCAGACTAATATCTTAAGAAGTTTTTTTTTTACTTTATCTTGTAGCCGGGAAGCCGATTCATCTTTAAGAGTGATGAGGGGAGGTTGCTCTCTATGCAAAACGCATTAAAGCTAAATGAGGAGTCTATTACTCAAATCTGGCTGATAATCCGTTAGCTAAAGACCTCTGGCCGCTAACTAAGCAGATTATGATATGTCATTGCCACCGCGACCAGGATGACAATAGCACACTACTTATGTCCGACACACACACACGGTAACACCTTGGTATAAGTGTATTGTATGAACTCACACTTCTGCTTGGCATTCTGCACACACACACACACACACACACACACACACACACACACACACACACACACACACACACACACACACACACACACAGGCATACTCACACATGCACATTATATGGTCAGTTAATCCCATACTTTCTCACACACTCAACACACACACATACACATCGTTCACGCATCCACCACTTATCTACATACAGTGTCTCCTTGCCAGCTCACTTCATAGAATTAATTCTCTCCTCTCCACCCACTCTGTTGTGCTGTTGGTGTGTGTGCATGTGTGTGTGATAGGAATGCACAGGGGACTCATGAAGGGGCCGTGTTTGTATGAACACGGACAATTCATCATGGCTTGATTAACATGCAAGATTTTTTATCTCCGGTTTTCCCCCTTTTTCCTCTTTCCCTCTCTTCTCTCTGTGCTTTCCTCGGGTGGTGATAATTAAAAAAATGATGTATTCCACTGGTTAATTGACTGATATCCTTGGCGCAGAGTTCTATAAATGCAGGACTCAAAATACAACAAAACAGTTAATCAGGGCACATGTGACGTGATCATCCAATTGGAAATTCCTTAGCATTTGGATGCTAACACAAATATAAGCAGTTAAAATAATCCTGAATACGTCAAACACAGCCTCTTGTATTTACATTCCAGTCGTGTTAATGTGGTGATATCAATGGTTACCGAGGTACTGTAACAGCAAGTGTGGTTAATACTACAGCAAACACTCCTTAAGTAGTGAAAACAGAGGCCCAAATGCTGAAAATAAGATAACATTTTTGCGAATTTCACACATTGCTTCCAGTGAATTTCTTGTATAGATGGCGATTTGAATCAAGCACGAAAAGGATCTACCAATAGGGAAAAACATTTAATAAGTAATTGCTCAATGTAAACAAAATGAAATAATGCAGACTCTAAATATAATCAAAAATGTAGTTTGAGTTTATAGAAAACTTGAAAATGTTGTATGATTTTTACTTCGGTATGTAAAAAAGTGTGGACATCAAAACAACATTGGTTGCACAGGCTGCATTGTCGAAGGAAGGAAACCCCAATATTATTTGTTTTACTACATGTGTCTGCCCACTGCCATGCAACCGTTACATCCCATCTAATTTTAATGTTTTATAGATATTATAAATACATGTTTACTAAAACTCTTAACGTCCATCAGAGTTTGACTGAGCCAATAATTATGACCTTTTCTTCTTGAGCCATCCACTCCATGTAGGTGTTTGCATTCACAAGCAGACATCTGTATTGGCATCCCCAATAGGTAATTGAGGGCAGACTGTGCCCAGTGTTGTACACATTGTGACTAAATAGGCGTTGTGGAGCCCAGCTGCAGACTGTAGATGGCCCAGGGCAGACATCAGTGTCCACATCAATCCAGACCTTGGAGCTGGTTGACCTGTGCTGGGCCTGTCTTGTTTCCAACGACCGTTTGTTACTAATTAATGGACTGGAGCCCATTCTCCAGCGCTGAGTGCAACACAAACCACATGCATTAAACATGACCATGCCTCCCTCTGCTGCCAGAGCTGGGAAGACAGAAAGATGGAGAGAGGGAGGGAGAAAGAGGCGACAATAGAGAACAACATGCACCTGTAACGCTTCCCAATTACAGAATACACAAATAAAACAAAAATTCACATCGGAAATAGGTTTTTGCTGTTAAACAGACAATTCAAGTATCCGGTATATTGTCATATGTTTCAAACTTATATCAGGAAGATGTTTAGGTCCTCATTTCAACATAAAAACAACAATTTGTATGAGTTGTTGGCTATTTGCCCTATGAATATGTTTTCTCACTTTTGTAAAACAACTATATTTTTCAGATTAGCTAGTTTGAAAAAATGTATGGTTTCGAGAAAGGTCTTTCGAAAAAGACTGGACTTGCCCTTTAAGACTGAAAGCCTTCTCTGTGGCCATCATCTCACGCGCACGTACACACAGGAAGCGAAACACACACACTGTAACACACGTTAATGTATAAATTGCCATTATCTGAGCTGCCGCCGGTGACAGAAGCGCCCCCACCAAGATCACCTCAGCTGACAAAAGTTAATTTGCACTAATGATGTTTTACTCCTCTCATTACCTTAAATCATCTCCTTCCCCTCCCTCCCTTCACTGCGGAGAGGGATGCAAATAGAAAGGTGCAGAAAGAGAACCGCCAGCCAAAGTGGAATAAGTGAAACGCAGTGAGATGCACTGTGGCCGGGAGCACAGTAAGCAGTTTGTAATTGTTATTGTTCCCGATGAAGTTGATGTTCGTCCGCACTGCACTAAACAGCTCTCCCTCCACTCGCTGTTAAATATTTTACACCATCGTATAATTATCAAAGCTACTCAAGATAATTTTTGATGGAAGGCATGTGCACTCTCGAGTGTTTTTACTGTACAGCCCGCCGCAGCCTTGTATTTATGTTGTAGGCTTAAGTGGTGGACTTTGTAATGATAACAGAGTCTGGGCTTAACAAGTGTAGAGTGTTTAATGTGTAAATTAGCTTTTTTATCATGCAAGTTTGATTATTATTGTCTTATGACTTAGGGTAATGAGCATTTTGTTGAGTTTTGCCAAACTTCTTAATCCTCAAAGCTTGCATTACTGGTCTAGCTGTGAAGGTGTCTCTGCATTACTTGTTTGCCATCTCCATTATACTTTTATTGTTCTATAAGAATGCAACTTAATCATGCTTGTGTCTGGAGTTTGGAGACCTGTTACAACTCCCAGTATTGCTCTGTTCAACTCATACGAAAGAGGACAACCCATTATTCGTTTAGGTCAATGCAAGGCCTTAAAGGTCCCCTATTATACTGTTTTTCATCAATATATCATAGGTCTCAGATATAAAAAACTAATTCTCTTTCTTTGTGCAGATCCGATGAACTATAACATATTTCTACCGTGAGTTATGTGCTAGGTGCGTTAGCACTCTTTCGCTTAGTGCTAATTTAGAGGCTCTGCGTTAGACTTGTGTTTCGTTTCGGTACAAATTGTTCATATCGTCAGTTAGCTGAGTTTCTTCCCGTTAAGTGGGTATGACACATTCATAGTTTGTTAAATGTTAGGAAGCCCTCAGACGCTGTTTCTTGCAAGATGTTGTGGGAGCCCCCGCTCCCGCAACTGTTGTGCTTTTGGGGTTTTTGCTTTCCTGTTGTGTGTTTAATAGGTTTTTGTGCATGTACTGTAAATGGTCTTCAAAGGGTTGAATCCCAAAGTACTTAGTGGCATGAACTCAAATGCACAACTCAGACTCAGACTCACGTGGTATTAAAAAAATAAAGACTTTACTGGTTTTAGCACAGTAACAAAACAAGGAAACACAAAATCACTCTTTCGAGGAAAAACTATCAGCAGACATCAGGAGCATGAGAAACGGGATACGACCATGGAGCAGGCTTGAGCGTAGTCATGAATGAGAAACGAACTGAAGACGATTACTGACGCCTCTTATATAGTCTCAATCTACACTCCCTTCCCCAAGTCCACCAGAGTATTGAAAACAGACCTCTTGTTAACACACGTTTGAGACCCTCATCTACGAAATTACATTGTCCAGTGTTAGGTGTGTTACGATTGGCAATACCCTAAGGATTACTGAGGGTGCTGGAGAGAAATTGTTATAGCTGATTGAAAGATATACTCGACACTTGCCTCACTCGTGTACCAATTGTAAACCCTACGTTAGCTTCCGAGAATACTCCTGTTAACTGTGTATTTAACATCTGTCTGAACTCACCTTGAGACCCGACGACAAAATGAAAATACAAGTTACTCTTGTTAACATCTACATAGACGAATAGTAAATTTACACCGAGGAATTTCCCTGTAAGACGAGAATACAAGTAAAAATCAAACATAAACATAAAACTCGGAGAAGATACTATACAAGAAGTACGAAATCTACAGTCTTTCACGAAATAAAAAGAGTGAATGACGGAACACAAACGTCGGTGAGAAAAGTGGGAGACGAGAACTTTGGTCCGGGTCTGACGAGACAACACTAACCAGTGGCGACAGTACAAACTTGAATAAGGTACTTTCACATAAGAAATATAATCCAAAACAGTGACAGGCGCAAACATAAGACACGGAGACCAGAATAACAACTTTTCATTAAGAGGGAGAGCAAAGGTCCTGAGGGTACGAGGGCGGGATACACAGAGCGGACACAAGCACTATACATAATGGGGCGCGGACTAACAATAGGTGGACACAGGGAGTGGAACACATATATAACACAATCAGGGGTGG
>NW_011366117.1:6477-16082 GCF_000735185.1 Notothenia coriiceps | reverse complement strand
ACGGAAACAATTGTACCGAACCTACGCTTTGCTCCACACATCAGCCCCCCTCCCCGGCACGTGTCGACATGACGTCGTCACACCTCACTCTCCAACTCGCCCTCGGTCCCCCTCGACTTCGGTGTGCGGTGTGTGTTTGTTGTGTTCTGTCCCCCTTTTGTTGTTTGTGTTCCTCCCTGCCGACCTCGGTCATGTCGGTTGGTGTCGCAAATGGGTTACGTTGAGGTGTGATGCAGAATGGCCGACGGCAGCGAATGTGCCCCTCGCCTCCTCTCCCCTCTCGGTCGTTTTCGGTGTTATGACGGTGGACTAAATGTTTACCGGAATTTAGTTACATTTTGATGACTTTTATGGTCGAGTGATTTTGTGTTGGCGAGTTGAGTTGCGTTGATGATTGATATGGCGCCAAGTCTCTCGCCTCTACAAAGGGAAACGGCTACATTATACTGCGCAAAACTGCATACTGGAAAATTTTTTTCAGGCAAAAATTCTCGGTCTCGCAGTTTTAATGAAGGAAAGGGAGACTTAAGGAACGGGAATACAGATCCATGTTTGTATATTTTAGGATGAAGTGAAAAAATTAACATTAAATAGTTCGTTCAAATTCGTATTTACATCTTTTTTTTTTTTGGACGTTCTACGAGAAATTTCGGTGGACCACACAGACACACGGAACCGAACATGACAACATGTTTCTCCTCCCTGGTTTGATTAAAATTGTCTCTCTCTACCTGTGAAAACTTTTCACTCCTTTAACGAAAGACGTACACACACCCACCACATACATACTCACAACAACCAGAGTCCTGTTTTTCCCCGTTCAGGTGGGTACAGTCTATAACGACGGGAAAGACGGATTGTCCGAGGTCTCGCCGTGCTCTCGGGATTGACCGGCAGCGCGACGCGGTGGAGGAGGCGAGTGGGTGGTGTTGTGCTCTGTGTCTGTCCGTAGATGTGGAGAGTGTACGTGTGAGTGCGGGTGAGAGTGCTTTGAGTCCGTCGGTCTGTCCCGAAAGACCCAGTGTGTGTCCGTGCCAGTAAGTTTGTAGAGGTCGGTCGATCGCGCTCCGCAAGGGCCGGTGTTGACGGGGTCACCGGTGAAACTGGAAAGGACAGGCCCCGCGATTAGCCTAACACAGGGGGGAGAAATACTTTAAGTCTGCGATTTTTTTCCACGTCGTCCGACAACATTGACGCCTACCCTCCGGGGTCTCGATACCTAAAACGGAATCCGGGGGTCATTTAATGGAGAATAATACAAACGCAGAGCACACCTAAGATATGGGAGGTTTCCGGAGGCCCCGAGACCTGTACCCACTATGTACCTCATATCCCGTTGTTCCATCAAACTAGTCTTTCGTTCTTCCAGAAATTAACACACTCTTTCCCTTTGACCCACCACAAACGTACTACAATGTGAGGTATGCACGATGGGGCCGGGCTTGGGTCAACTAGAAAAAAAGTGGAAGGAACGAAACACAACGCAGAAAGTAAGAGAGTTAACGGGAAACTTGATCGTTACAGTAACGAGTAAACTAACTTCGCGTGTTGGACGTCCTTCTGATAACAGATCCTTCTCTTGGTATCGTTATGGCCACGGTTCATAATGTCGGTTTTGTGATTGAAGAATGACAACGTAAAGTCCCAATTTGAAATAAAGAGGTTTTTCCGTTTAAACCCGATGTTTTTCACAGGGTTTCATTCACAGTTTAATCTTTATAGTTAGGGGGTATTACATATAATCCTGTGAAAGTGTTCGGTCATAATACACTTAAACTTTAGTTTACATAACCACGACTAAGTCCAGGCTACCTTGTCAGATCAAGTCAACAAATATTGTCTTGTTTTGACATCGGACTAGCATCGGTGAGAAATTAAACTTTTATCACCTACTTTTTCGTTTGACAAAAAAGTCCAAAGTCCGGAGCTTTTACTGTAAGGGCTTGTTTACTGGAAGAAGGCGAAGATTTTCCCCAATTTAATTAGTAAGAAAAAAGAGTTCCATTAAACTATTGAACACCTCAACCTACATTCTTTTCGCGTCTAGTATATCTACAAAAAATAAATTTCTTTTACAGGTCTAACAAACTTGTACCGATTTTTTACATTTAATTTCACAGCGCCCAGGTTTTGATAAAACATGAATATCCGACTTTTTGTATTGGAACCCTACTACCCAATCATCTGATTTTCGAAATCCTTAGGTTTCATGTTCGTATATTATTCATGGCATAGTTCCTAAACTTACGGGTTTTGTTCGTTAATTATTTAACTTCATTTAACAAATAGAAAAAATCGTGCAAATCGTTTTGTTTTGGAGAAGACGCGGTAAACCCACCTAAAGAGGTAATAGAGACCGGGGAGTAACGCGAGTAACGACCTGTACACTGTAGAGAAGGGACGGCAAATCTCGGTTATCGTTAGCTTCCCTTTAGCGAGGGCGTGTGCCGTTTTTTTTCCAACCGAAACGCGTACGTTCGAACGTCGTCCCCATCTTATAGGGACGAGACTATAGACCGTTTGTCTTCGTCAAAATAACGGAACTACACTAATAGCTTGTAAAGTTTCCCCTGTGTTCAGTGTTAACGAATCATAATTGGAATACCTAATTTGATTGTCGGGCAAAAATTAGCAAATTAACGGTAACTTCCTGGTCAAAACTGGTCTGTTTCTGGTTTTCCGCCATTCGGTACAATCGCAAAAACGCGATGATCGCTGGTGTACAAAACCTCATCCAAGACAATAAAAGAGATGTTTAACATTAGAACTCCACACCTTCACCCATGGTATCTAAGACGACAGAGCATGCTAGTATTTTGTTACACAACGCTCCGACGTCCGATCTATTCATTGCTTCCCACGATCCTCACCTAAAAGTCGACGTCGGCGGATTGCATCTTAATCACTCCCCCCCCCCTTCGGACATACCAGTAAGTAATAAATCACGACGTGTGAGGGTTGAGACGCAGGCCCTTCGTCTACTTTGTTGTGTGGTGTGTGTGTGTGTGTGTGTGTGTGTGTGTGTGTGTGTGTGTGTGTTTGTGTGTGTGTGGTGTTTGTGTGTTGTGTGTGTGTGGTGTGTGTATACGCCCAGTTACCCCACTGACCCCCAGGGTAGTCCCCGCATTCTCTCCTCTGGGTGATGTGTCACCTGTCCTACACTACTCGTCTCATAGTCTAACCCTCTGTCTGTTTAATGTTCATGTCTTAGCAATTCTCCCAGATTTTATTTTCAAAAACGATTAAAACTTCCCTTTTAATTTGAGTTTTTGTACACAGTATTCCTGTTTGACGGCGATATTTGTCACCCACGTGTATTGACCATGCGGAATGCGTACGCGCCGTTTGTTTTCACGCATTGCAGGTGAAACACAGTGGATTCGCGGAAACGCATGGCTGCCCTGAACACTTCGAAAAGGTCTTTCCGCGAATCTAGTGGTCTGCGTCTCAGCCAACGGCACACGGACATTGCCGCAGCTGCAAGCACTGTGTCTCCCGAAGTAGGGATCACCCCCGGGTTGTCAACCTCATGGTTTGTGACAGAGGACGATAGTAGACTCATTGTGTGAATTCTTTACATACCGTGGGGATTAATATTTTGTTACAAAAGAAGTGTTGGATGAGTGCTGTCTGACGTCGAGCTATGTAACTACATATTCCCCCGAGTGTGAAATTTCACTATGTATCTAACCCCTAATTAATAATATGGGGACAGTTGCCAAACCAGAACAAGGGAGTCAAGTAAATTTCTTGGTAAAGTATTGACTACGTATAAGATATCGGTGTCAAATCTCCCCTTTGTCATAGTCCCCATAAGTGATTTAAGTTGCTCCAGTCAATCTCTTTTAAGAGGGTTACGTTTCCAGGCCTTGTAGTTTTTTACAGATTGTACGAAATACTTAAATCACACTTATTATTAACTTCATCGGACGTCGAAATAGTTGCCTAGACGTACATTAGTTGTTGACTGACGGTAGTTTATTTCTTTCATGTTAAGTTTTTATGTTGTTGTATACAGGTTAATTGTATTGTATGCTTAGCATTTATGACACCTATACACTCAGGGAGACCGGTATTTTTTTTAATTACTTTTTTATTTTACGAGGTCCGCTGTTAACTCGGACCTCGCGGAGACGGTCCTTAATTTTGACCCTTTACCACAGTCCGAAAGATACTAGAGTAACCAATCGGACGGCCTTGGATATCATCCAACAGGACCCCTGCTAGTATACCGAGACTCTGCGTAACACCTGGAGTCAAGACTGACTCTCCACTTACACCAGTTCTGTGAACACAAAAAGAGGTATCCACGCCAGGTGAATTACTGCGGATGCCAGGACTTGTTTACTCTGTGACCAAGACACGGTCAACCCGTCACTACTTGTACTTACTCAGGCAGGTGAGTCCCAATTTTCAAGGTGACAGGAAGGGAGACCTCTGCGGTACCATTCATAAACAGACAGACGGCGATGGTGTGGACAGTGAGAGGAGGGAGAGATAGCGATTATAAGAGAAGTGAGTGAGGGCGGAAGACGGCGAGGAAGCAGAGAAGAAGTCTCAAGGGGCTAGCAGTGAGAGAGAAAGCGGGGGACAACGCGCCAAGTTATTTGCAGGGGCAGTTTTAACTTTGGGGAAATTAATACTATATCCAGGCCCAGCATATCCGGAGACCAGCCTGGCCTGCGCCAGGCGGACATGCTTGATACCATATCTACAAACAGGTACGACAAAAGTCGTATTGTTTTCGGGGGCACGTGATATGGGTAAGATGTATCGCTTTACCAAAAGGACTATGAGTTTGACCGGATTGGACAAGGTCTGGGATTTCACCTGTAATGAAACGACCTCACGGTCACATAGTATGCATACAGTCAACAGAGATGAAATTTTCTCAGGAGAGGACGACTACGAGTGCACATATAGATCAATCATCAACAGAGATAGAATTCTCAGGAGAGGACGACCTACAGGTTCACATATAGTCATACAATCACCGAGATGAAATTCTCCCCCAGGAGAGGACGACTAACAGGTCCACTATAATCAGCACCATACGTCACGAGAATGACGGATTTCTCAGCCACAGGCATGAGAGGCTCCACAACCTTTCTCCGCCAGATCGTCAAGTATCAGCCGTATCTCGCGTCTCCCCTCCGATACACAGCACCGTAGTGTGGAGTTGCATTAGGTAACGCGAGATACGGCTGATACTTGCGCATTAGTTTCTGTTATGGATCAGTATCAACAGTCCTGCCAGTAACGTTACTATATTATCAATGCTACTTTAGTTATAGCCTGATATATGATAGCTAACTTCACACTGTTGTGATGTGACGTTAGCTAACATTCTGTAGCTAACGCCGGTCACTCACCAAGATAGCTGCCCAGTTCTCCACTGGTTCTCCTCACACCACAGCTCAATTTCTCTCCGATGGCCGTTATTTCTTCTAATCCTTGGCTGCTCCTGGTCTCTTGAACGCCTAGCAGGCTCATAATTATAAGGTTGTGGTCCGTCATATGCATTCGAATATGTTCAACTTCTTCTGTGTCTTCTGTGTCGAAACTAGCATTGGGATCCATGTTTATTAATACGTTACACCGGCCGCTCTCCCCCTTGTTTCCCCCATGTTACGTCACGCGCAGGAGGTCACGTGCCGAGGCTTTTTTATGCAGCAGTGAAAATGTTTTACAAAAACGACGCCAGATGTCACTGTAGTGTATATTTCTGTATGTTTTTGGAAAATCTAGTGTATTCATCATTTTCCTACACATTTATTCACAGGTGTCTTTAACCTGGAAATTGCTCTTTAACTTATAGCATTTTAAACTCCACTGAGCCTTGACATGCAAATCCGTTTGGGGTATATGTGTGTGGATTTTTTCTCCTTTTTTGTCTTATTTTCATTTGGAAATTGTCTTTATGTGAATTCCTCGGAAACTTGTGAAAACTGATAATTTCCCAAATGAATTAGTTAATTGATCACAATTATATGGAGGCCTGTTTGCGCCACAGGAAAAGAAAAAAAAATCCTGTAAGTCAATATATTGACTTAGCTATCTCCAATGTTCATCATATAAGCGGTACACAAATTCACCATCAGCTAGTTGTTAATTAACATGCATAATAGCAGTATATTGGCTCTTTATTAGTCATTATAAAATATTTATTAATGCCTTATTCTACATGACCATATTCTACAATTCTACAATCTGTGTATGTTACACTTGCTTCTCTGAGATAATTAAGCGCCTTGTAACTTATTTTTTATAGTTTCACTCCGTTTGAATGTCAGTGGACTGCAAATTATTCAATAAAGGAGCATGGCTGCTCATTCCCTGGCTCTCAAAAGAGTTTGGCTGGCTGCTTAATCTATGTTCACACTGAGACAGTACAACACATAGAGAGAACAGTACACCTATTGTGTAAGTACATACAAGCAGTTCACACAGTATGATCACAAATACATAAACTCTGCTAAAAATCAGTTTTATTAAAAAATACAGGCTGCATATGTGTTCTCAGCCTTGGAGAAACTTGACATGTTTTGGTATGTGTCTGAACCTCTCTTTAGTTGTTCATTAATAAAACAGATATTTCAACGTGAGCCTACTTTGTTCACGTACTGTTGAGGTTAATTTCAGTAGTTGTGTGCTATAATGTATTTACAAAGTGTGAAGAGGAGGCAACTTTAGAATAGGAAACATGTTCAGGTCAATTAGAGTCAAACTAATAGCTTATTGGTTATGAACAAGACTTCACTTTAAAATAGGGAACATATTCTTAGATATTCTTAGATAGAAATACCTAATTAGAGTCAAACTACTAGCTTATTGGTTATGAACAAGAACATTTATTTAAAATAAGGAAAATGTTCTTAGATAGAAATACCACATTTTTAGTTATTTATACATATTGAGGAGAGCATATTAAGACCAAACCTCATGTACAACAACTTCCTTACTTGCAATAAATAAGTACTAATTAGAGGGTTATTGAGGAAAAACTCTCAACTAATGGCCTATTACTTGTAGAATATGGTCATGTAGAATAAGGCATTAATAAGTATTTTAAAATGACTAATAAAGAGCCAATATACTGCTAATATGCATGTTAATTAACAACTAGTTGATGGTTCATTTGTGTACTTTAATATAAAGTTGTACCGCTTATATGATGAACATTGATGTCTATGTGCCTTATTCTGTATTTGACATAATTTTTTTAATAAAAACAAAATATAAGTCAATATAATGAGATAGCTAAGTCAATATATTGAGATAGTAAGTCAATATATTGAGATAGCTAAGTCAATATATTGACTTACAGGATTTTAGATTTTTTTTTATCCTGTGGCGCAAACAGGCTTCCATACAATTCTTAGGTAACTTGCCCAATTATTACAGATATAACTAAAGGACAAAATTTGATGATAAACTATAATACAACATAATAACCCCTATAACTATAACAGTAAAGACGCAACTTTAAAAAACTGTATGTTTCAAAAACCTCCAAATGGCAGCCTGTCAAATTAACTTGCAATAAAGAAACATACTCTATGTCTAACATGTGTGTTAAGAAGAAAACGAAGAAAGACTGTACTACTAGATATCAATGTCATACTTGCTCTTGTGCAAACTCAGTTTTCATGGATGATACTGTTCGTCCCTGTGTATCTTTGTTGGGTTTGTGTGTGTGTGTGTGTGTGTGTGTGTGTGTGTGTGTGTGTGTGTGTGTGTGTGTGTGTGTGTGTGTGTGTGTGTGTGTGTGTGTGTGAGTGTGTGCTCTAATACTTCCTTGTCCTCCACCTCTTTGTTGTCACACTCCTCATCTCTAGATCGCTGCAGAGCCGCTTGCCAGGCACTCCAGCTGAGAGAGAGGGAGAGAAAGAAAGAAAGACCTTTCAGTAAAGAAGCCTGAGAATACATGCTAAAGCAATAGACAAATAATAAGACACGGATGAGCATATGTACACAGTATAATTAGAGCTACAGGAAGAATGCTTGTTTATGTTGTGTGTGTCTGGGAAACAAATGTGTCTCAGCTATAGGGCTGCAAATGATGATCATTTCTCATTGAATAATCAGTAATCAGCAAATCAGTCATTTTTAAGTAATTAAATGATCTATTCAAAAATGGGGGGAAATGATCAATACATTTTACCAGGTTGTTTTAAAATAGTTTTATTGTTTAACCGATAGATACTTTTTTTTTATTCAACAGGGTAATCAACTCAGTAACAACATAATCCCAAAATAAGCACAAACTGCCCAAAGATATTACATTTGAAACTATTATATAT
The DNA here is from genome assembly GCF_000735185.1 of Notothenia coriiceps. Lineage (NCBI taxonomy): Eukaryota > Metazoa > Chordata > Actinopteri > Perciformes > Nototheniidae > Notothenia > Notothenia coriiceps. The sequence goes on along the minus strand of NW_011366117.1, from coordinate 7,779 downwards.
AAAATAGAGCAAAAGTACAAATCCTCATAGTTGTTGGAAAGGTTTGTTTAGCGTTTTAGATATAATATTTAGACATTTAATCGATTATTAACAATGAACTGCTACCTCAATAAATGTTTTAAGACATGTTATTCATATGCTTTATTTTGCATTATCATTTATGTTCGATTCAGTTTGCCCCAAAAAACTATTCAATTTCTCAATTTAAAAGTCTTTAAAATTACATCTGTTATTTTCTTTTGATAGAAAATTCCAGAATAAATTAATATGCAAATATGTCTAGTTTCAAATGTAGCTACTAGTTGGGTTTACATGATTACTTGTATGTGTGTTGAACTGATTTAAATAGAACACAGATTAAATGTCCTCCTTCATGCATATGGGACTACAGGGAGAATTTCTTTTTGTCACCTGGCGTGCAGTTAAAAATATCAGATGGATCTGAATCATTGGTGCCCTGATCCAAAATGTCAGCTGTGTATATCATAATCCTTTCAAAAAATATATTTCTCACAGCCCATTATTGCATAACATATACGTCATGTTTACTTCAGTGCTCAAAAAATTATGGATGGAAACAAATCTTTGTCAGTCTGTGCAACACAGTCTCACTCCCTGATAGTCCAATGACGACGCTTGGTCAGGGTCCTTTGGCGTGCAGTTGTGACGCGCCGAGTCTCCTTCAGCTTCATAAACGGACCCAAAGAGCTTTCAACTGATTGCAATGTATTCCCATCGGTGGCGGTATTTGACGCTCATGGAAGCACCGCATCGGTCCATGTCGGCGGCAGTTAAAGGCAATGTGAGCGTCCATTCCCATTGGATAACGGAGAATTGTACACCTGGAAGTAAGTATTCTCCTTACTGTCGATTAATTTTACAGTGATATCTGCACTACTCATCAACTCAAAAACACCAGATTATCCTTGTCAATTACACAACATTGATTGGTTTAAATTGTGTACAATGCTTTTGTATTTTCCCCCTTCGATTCGGAGAAACAAATACTTTTTCGGAGTTTAGGATGGCAGAAGGCACAACACTACAGGTTCAAGGCTTTTATTGGTCATGCGTACATAGCTACAGTGTAGTTATGACGATGAAAATCTTAGGTCACAGGCTCCTCCAACAGTGCAACACAATAAAACAGATACACAGAAAAAATAGTGCAAGTAAATACAAAAAGAAAAATGGTAAAATAGTGAAATAGTGCAATAAGAGTCTATAAGTGATTGGAATATGATATACAGATGTAGCACCTCATTTCAGACTCCAGTTTACAGCTTCCTGCCTACGACCTGC
>NW_011366117.1:0-6437 GCF_000735185.1 Notothenia coriiceps | reverse complement strand
AATAAAGTCACTGTTTTCCCTTAAAAATAAAATAAATACTGAATAGTCGTTAACTAAACTGCCGGGAAAGGGGTATTACTTGAACAAGGACAAGTAGTTTTGGGTCATCTGCTCAAAGAACATTAGACAGTATCTAAAATGTTAAAACAACAGCAACTGGTCCAATTGAAGAGAGGGTCCTATAGGACAGTGGTTCCCAACCTTTTTTCCCAAGAGCCCCCCCAAATGACTCCTGTTGGAAGTTGCGCCCCCCCCCCACACACACACAATTACCGCAACAGCGGTAATTAAAGTTTAAAAGTCTCAAAAATGCTACAACTACTGTCACAAACTGGATGAATGTGAAGTATTTTGTTAAAGGAAGATCAAAGCGTAATTAAGGAGCACTATTGGAGTGACTTTGATGGTTATTGGACTCAGGATTAATTCATTTGGATTTGCGCTCTATGAAGAAATTAAAGGACGGCGCAAGTGGAAACAATTCACAAAGGGATTAAACTGTTTAAAACACATGCTCAAAGTAAGCCGGATTTTGCCGATGTGTTTATATGGATTCAAAAGTCGTAAATAATTACAATTTTCTTTAGTTTTTTTGATCGGAGCAACTGTGACAAAATCCAACTGAAACCGGCATGGACAATGACTATGTTTTAAAAATGCGCTTATCCAGACATGCCTGTCACCTTACGGGCAGAAGAAACATTTCTATTAAAGAAACAATTATACATTTCTGTCTTTTTATGCCTTTAATAGCTACTAACTTGAATTTGTATTCAAATTAATTAATCAATTATTTTTTATATATTTTATTGTAATGTAGAGACAATTATATGTAAAAAAATGATATTCGGCCTCAAATCATCTGAGGCCTGGCACCCCCCCTGCGATCTTTGGCGCCCCTAGGGGGGGCGCTCCCCCCAGGTTTGGAACCACTGTATCAGATAAATAATTTCTAAGTAGCAGTAATGTTATGGATGTTGTTTCAACAGTTCAGGTGTTTAATAGTCTTATGGCCTGTGGGATGAAACTGTCCCTGAGTCTGGTGGTTTTAGTCCTGATGCTGCAGTGCCTGCCAGACGGCAGCAGACAGAACAGTTTGTGGCTGGGGTGATGTGGGTCTTTTATAATCCTGAGGGATTTCTTTAAGGTTAACCTGGTATTTTTACTCCACAACATTTATTTTAGTTACTTTGCAGATTTGCATTAATGATTTGAAATATAAACAACCCTTAAATCAGACTTTAGTTACACCAGAGTCAAATTCAGGGAAGGTGATTGTCAAGTGCCAACAATCAGGCGAGATATTTGATAGTTGGTGCTTGCTTGTGCTTTACTTATAACAACTTTTTTTTACTGTGTATTTTATACCTGTTTACTTTATTCTCTTATTTTTTCAAACTATAATGATCATATAAAGATGTGCCTCTACCTCACTGNCGTTTGAAAAAATTTCGAGGCTTGACAATGTGTAGACTTCGCGGTTTTAAAATCCCCACAATGCTTTGCGCACGGACCAATTTCCCCAAATCTGTGGCGGAAAATGTAAGGCGGGGCCTCTCATATGACGCACACCTGCTCGCCTGTTCCACTCTTCGTTTTCCGAATACCAGGAAGTATTCTTGCCTCGCTTCTGAAGCAAGACGCTCGGAAGACATGTGCTACCAAGCAAGCATACTCGACATTGAGAAATACCCCCTGTCAGACGAGACATATACCACGTGATGACACATTAGGCTCGTGTTGTGTTCAAGGACCCTGACCTTGGCCAGGAAAAACAGGTACTCGTTTGTTTAATTATTTTGCAGTCTAGATTTCTTAATTTTTTTTCGTTTTTGCATGTGTTTATAAATTACCTCGAGGGCCGTATCAAATTGTCTCGCGGGCCGTATATGGCCTGGGGGCCGGAGGTTCCCCACCCCTGATTTAAATGTTTCATCAAATATAACACATTCAACAAAACATGCAACAGACCTCAGGCAAGGCAAGGTACGTTTATTTATATAGCACCTTTCAACACAAGGCAATTCAAAGTGCTTTACAAAAATGAAAGACATTAAGAAAAAGGCATTTTAAAACGGTCATTAAAAAGCAACACAATCTACCTGTATTGAAATTACTCTAAACGTGTAATAACGTGCTTTAACCAGTAGGTGATTTGGGTTAAAAAGCTGTCAAGTTTACAGTGTTAACACAATAAATTATAAATTATACTGCTGTTTCCGGTTTAGTTTACAACGGATATATTTTGTTATTGTTTTGATATTTGTAACACAAAAGCGATGGAAAAAAACCACAGCATCACAGAAAAGATGGTCTTAACACGACCCAGCGGTCTAGTTAATAAAAAACAATAAACTAAACTAAATATTACCACTAACTTTATTGTGAAATTAAAACAGAACGGTTAAAGAATAGTTTCTGGTCTATTCTGAGGCCCAATCTTTGTAGATAAATAAGGAACTACGACAGATGTGTAATATTTAATACAGCCAAACCATGTATTACAATGCATTCATGTGATGACTTTCAAAGAGTAAAGCAAGCACTGCTGAATAAAGTATGATTTTATCTTTTACGAAACGTTTTTTTTATATGGAATGCAGTTGGAGGTCAACCATTCACAGAGCTTGAGGACTAATCACGGGGTTTGTCGAGCGAAGCGGAACGATAGCTGAGGATTATGGGTAGTGTAGTGTCCTCGGTAATCCTAAACTCCGAAAAAATATTTGTTTCTCCGAATCAAAGGGGAAAAATACAAAAGCATTGTACACAATTTAAACCAATCAATATTGTGTAATTAACAAGGATAATCTGGTGTGTTTGAGTTGATGAGTAGTGCAGATATCACTGTAAAATCAATCGACAGTAAGAAGAATACTTACTTCCGGGTGTAAAATCCTCCGTTATCTAATGGGAATGGACGTTCACAACAGCCGCCGACATGGACCGATGCGGTGCTTCCCTGAGCGTCAAATACCGCCGACGATGGGAATACATTGCAATCAGTTGAAAGCTCTTTGTCCGCTTATGAAGCTGAAGGAGACTCGGCGCGTCACAACTGCACGCCAAAGGACCCTGACCAAGCGTCACTATTGGACGATCAGGGAGTGAGACTGTTGGTTTGTACAGAAAACGTAGGCCATCTGTCAAGAATTTCCACATGCAACAGCTACACAACATTATTTTTGAATGTTGAGGTCTTAGAGACTTTTGCTATAGAGGTTTAGCATCCTGTGACACCCAATAGTGTTACTACTACATTCACGTATCTGATATGATACTGAATTATTGCACGTATCTTTATGCCTTATCATTGTTTTCAATACAGAGGGGAACACTTTTTCATTAAAATCCAGCTTATACAACTCCCCCACTTCCATTTATCAAAATATTAGCATAATGGCCTGCATGTCTGGTCACTTGCTATTCTTGCTCATCTCTTGGCTTTTTGAAATTCAATAGTTGTTACTTGGAGTGAAACAGCAAAATACAAGGCCCTTAATGGGTCCAAGTTAAAAGCTTGGCTCATGTAGAGCAGCAGAAGTTAAAAGCTTACACAGAGTTATCATAATAGGCCACCCTCAACGTCAGCCAAGTCTTCTTGTTGAAGTGGGCCTAATTTCCCATGATGATGATGATGATCGGCCGGACAACATGCTCAGAAACAATTAGCGCTGGTCGCTGAAGTGGACACTTTCCCCGAGTCAGGCATCGAGGGCCACGGCATAAATAAGTCCCCTTGTCAGCCATTGCCAAGCGACAGCTAATGACTCTCATTAATATGCAAAATAGCAGCCATTTTTCTCTCCTTCTGTGTGTATGTGGTTCTTCATTCTGTGCACTTGGTCCATACAGTGCAAAGTGACCAGCTCAAGAAATGTTCTAATTGCAAGTCAATTATGTCATAGAGCCCGTTTAGATGTTCATTTGTATGCAAATGTAGAGGCTGCTGAGAGAGGAGAGGGGAGCTGGCATCAGACAACATGGAGGGCAGAAATACTCACTGAACGGTGACCCACACACAGAGAGAGGCATGACATGAGTCATCATTGTTTTGTGTGTGCTAACACCGAACATTTGGCTGGATGTGAAGCAGAGAATAACGTTGACTCTTAATATTTCCAGCAAAACAGACATTTTACTGTGTGTCAATTTAGTATTTCAGAAGTAGCCAAACTCAAATGTAAGTGGCACTTTAATAACATTATGGTGGATTTTTTTTTAATGCAATATTTATAAGCAAGTTTCTTTCGTTGGCCCTGTTCCTTGACAGCATTTCTGTAAGAAATGGATGCAGACAAGTGATTTTCCAATAGTCCATGTATCAGTCAATAAGAATAATATATTTGTTTTGCATGTTTTGAGTTCTGTCTACCGCGAAAAGACTTGCACATTTAGCAGGTTTTTGCTTTTCTTTTCTGCTTGTATTGCTGTTGCAAGTCATTTGAAGTAGAATTAGTTAAGACAGGCTTTGCTTATTGACATTGGAAAGTAGTAAGTGGACTACAGGTAGACTAAACAGTGACAATTAGTTTTATATGAAGTATTCGTTAGTTTACTGTATGTATTCTAAAGCCTACAAACCATTATGATTTAGATCTTTCCAGCTCCAAAATAAACATCTTCTACATATATACTTTGTATTGAAATTACTTTTTTTTGTTGTCACTACATTACACTGTCAACTAATTTGATCATAGCAGAGGTAATCAATCTAACTGACCAAATGGAGAAAAAGATGACTTCATCAATAGGTACTTTCATTCGTCAATATTGATCATAATTGCATTTAACTTTTTCGTGTCAAACATTTCAAATTATAACAATTCAGATAAATAACTGCCCACATAAGATCAATGAATTATAGTACGATCATGTTGTAAGATAATATCATAAGTGTATTGGTCTCTTAAATACAGGAAGGAAAAGTAATCAGTAGTGAAGCCCAAAAAGAAGGGTTGGATTCCCAACCCTAAAGTTCCTCCAGCTCTTACTTAGCAGTGGACTCACGGTGTGGAACGGAGAGCTCATCATTTCATCAAGCTATCATCCTGAAGATACGTACCCGCGGTTTATCAGAGTGGGCCAGTCCCAGTAAATGATTCCCAGATCCATCATCCTGTGATCGGATCTGATCCCCTCTGCTGTTGATTAGATGCTTATTGGAGCGAGGAGCTCACACATCAATATGAAGACAGGGAGTAAAGGGGGAGTGGTAGAAAAAAACGGAAGAAGTAGAGAAGGGAAGGAAATGTCATGACGTTAAGGATGATAGTAAGAAAGAAGGAGGAGAGGAAAAGATAACACCCTCTAGTGGATGAGGCAGATATCTATATTTTTCTACCTGTTTGTCTGCACCTTTAACTGTATCTCTTTCTATGGAAACATGCCCAGCTACCTATGTATAAATGTGTGTGTGTGTGTGTGTGTGTGTGTGTGTGTGTGTGTGTGTGTGTGTGTGTGTGTGTGTGTGTGTGTGTGCCAATCGTCACCCCGCTTCATCAATAGTGGGAGAATATCCTGGTGACATTGAGCAGTCATTAAAGCAGCCATCAGCAGTTAATGAACGGATGGAGTCCACAGCATTCCCACTAAATTCATTATCACTGTATTGGACTTGACGGTGCAGATTAATAATTAGTTTGTCAGACAGATATTTTGGATGATTAATATGGGTATTGATTAAGAAGAGGAGGCGGTGGTGAGTGTGAGGGAAAGTGCGCACAGCAGCAGCAGCAGCGGGCAACAGGAAGTCAATGTGTGGTCGGTGAAGAGACTGAGCAGAGCAGTGGTGAGAAAATCACTGCATCCCAACTTAATCAAAGCTGTGGTTTGTGTCCTGGCAGAAGAGTCTCTCTATTTCTGTTGGACTGTAAAGCATACATTGTAGTGCCGAGAGATAGGGAGTCAGAGGCGGTGCAATGATGGTGTAAAAGGGTACTTTATTTAAGAGCTGGAAAGGACATGTTGTCCGGTTGCAGTCCGGGAAGAAAAAGAGTGAAGTCAGGAGGGCACACAACATATATAGTAAACACATAACATGTCCGTGTGGGAACAGTAGCCCCAACTGTAGTTCCATGTATGAATGATGTCCCAGTGTATTAATAGGTGGTCACCACACAAGCCCCCCCAGAATTCAAACATGGCAAAAAAAACTTGCGTCCGGGAGGTAGCACCACAGGGGCAGAGGAGGGTGGGGTTGCAGATGAGGGCCGGGCCATGGAACGGGCCGACGAAAGGGGGCCGCAGGAGAGGGTAGGGGCCCCAACGAGGGCGAGGGCACAGTGGCGGCGTGCATGAAGTCCTCGGGAGGAAAGAGCCAGGTCCCCGGGGAGCAGAAGCAGCATCCCCGGGAGGAAGGAGCCGTGGACAGGGGAGAGGCCAGACGGGGCGCCGTCCGAAGCCGCCGTCGAGGTGAACCGTGAGCCGCGGTAAGA
>NW_011366116.1:206099-214037 GCF_000735185.1 Notothenia coriiceps | reverse complement strand
ACACACATACGTGTTGAAATGCAATTGTATCACTGTATATATATATATCATCAATAATATGTAAACATTTGAAATGTATGTTAATGTTGTTAATTATTTTGTATTGTGATGCTTTGGCAACATTGTTTAATTTAACTTTCATGCCAATAAAGCCCCTTTGAATTTGAATTTGAATTTGAGAGAGAGAGAGAGAGAGAGAGAGAGAGAGAGAGAGAGAGAGAGAGAGAGAGAGATGTAATTGTATCACTGTATATATATATATATCATCAATAATATGTAAACATTTGAAATGTATGTTATTGTTGTTAATTATTTTGTATTGTGATGCTTTGGCAACATTGTTTAATTTAACTTTCATGCCAATAAAGCCCCTTTGAATTTGAATTTGAATTTGAGAGAGAGAGAGAGAGAGAGAGAGAGAGAGAGAGAGAGAGAGACATACGTGTTGAAATGTAATTGTATCACTGTATATATATATATCATCAATAATATGTAAACATTTGAAATGTATGTTAATGTTGTTAATTATTTTGTATTGTGATGCTTTGGCAACATTGTTTAATTTAACTTTCATGCCAATAAAGCCCCTTTGAATTGAATTTGAATTTGAATTTGAGAGAGAGAGAGAGAGAGAGAGAGAGAGAGAGAGAGAGAGAGAGAGAGAGAGAGAGTTTGTGTGCGTGTGAGAGTCCCCTATGGCTTCTATCTATGGGAGCAGGGAGATGAATGGAGTATTCTGAATCACCGTTGATTACACAGCCTCTCCTCCCTCTGCTCTTCGTGCTTCACAGAAAACAAGACTTAGAGACACAGAGGGGAAGAAGTCTCAACACGGAGTAAATAACATGGCAGAGACATGGGGAGGAAGGAAAGAGGAGGTGAGGTAAGAGGAGAGGAATACATGGATAGACAGTAAAATAAAGTCATGCAGGGACTCACAATGAACGAATAGATCAGGGTTTCTCAAAAGAGGAAATGTGTGACCCAAGGGGGAATTTGGAGTACTGCAGGGGTATACAATTTTTTTATTTCAACAAACAGATAATGACATTATAATACCCTTTAATAAAACTGCCATTTTATATACAAACTCCCTTTTGTCAATTCAATTGTTGACTCCAACAATTACAATTAAGGTCACCAAAATGTTATTTCAGTTCAACCAGGAAGCCACATTTCCGACGTTGAACGTCAGATTAAAGTACAAAAATAAATAAATATATATATATATATATATAGATTTGATAGGTTGAAATGCAACTGAACACAAGAGGAAATAAGTGGAATAGGAAGCCCATGTTTGTCATTGAATTTGTCGGGGCAACCTATCAAATACACAAAATTAAATACACCTACAAAGCTGTCTGATTTTCTTTCCCAAGATGGTTGTTTCAGACACTGATGGCGCAGTACTCCAGTGAGCTCTGATCCACTTTTTCTGCAAAAATGTATTGCACTGGTCAGGGGGTATTCAAAAAATAAAAGATTTCAAGAATCAGAATGGACTGCGTGCCAATTGATGATTTCAAAGTGTTTTTATTGCCATTTCAAATATCATTTTCCGATGCGTTCTTTCACAATAAAAGCTCTCCATTGGTGTAGGCATTTATTATGGAACAGCAATATTAGATCAAATGTATTGTTTTCGCTCGAACCCTCCACTCCAGGCCCTCCAAAAACACTTAGGTGCCTACTATTCACAACAACATGTGGACATTTTCAGGGTCCACCTTTCTGTTCAAGGGGAGGAATTAAACACTTTCAATGCTTTATTATTTCATGAGCAACAAAACAATTCCTGTTTTGCCAGATTTATTTGCCACAATGTAATTTTGAATCGTATATATGTTGCCCCTTAAAAGGTGACACCATAATTATCATTCAGTTATTGTAATACATCAACTATTTATGGAAGTCCATCGTATCCATAGACGGATTCAATTGAATAAGAATGACTTTGAGAGCTACACGTTTGTTAATGCTCCAGAGTTTTTATTTCCCTTGTGAGGTGTAACATCCCCAGGCAAGGTTTCAAGTCACACTAACCTCCTGCTGTTAGTGAACTCATGAACTAAATGTGTAATGACTGATCAGGAGCCCCGGTTTCACTTTGAGATCTCTGCGTTCACTGTGAGCATACAGAGAGAATTAACGCTGTTTAGAAATAAGAACTGGTGTTTTTTAATGGACTCGCCTGCAGTGCTTCTTTTTCCATACTTCAAGTTTGACCCAGGTAAACCAAAAATAACCCAGGCCTTTTTGAAATCCTGGCTCCAAAATGTTGGATCAAACTCCTCATTGATGTCTGGACTGCAGGAACCTCAGACTGAAAACCCACCTGTTTCTACTGAAAATTGCCCGTTAATATCAAAAGAAAAACCAAGTATGTATAAAGCGTGTGAAATAGTTAAGCTAACTGTGTCAGGACCTCGACACAAACTGATGAACCCAAATGCACGACCCAGAGACAAAGTCTTGAATATAAAAAAGGCATATTTATCTTTCTCAGTGCAGGTAATCCGTCTTAACAGAGTAGGTGGTGGAAATAACAAAAAGCGCTCACAAGGAGGAAAAAACTAGCATAAAAAAAAGGGGACTTAATAAAAACTTAAGCCAACAAAAAATAAACCAAATAACAAAACCTGACTTGAGTGAAAAGCGATCCTTTCAGAGCTGAGGCTTGGCACGACTATTCGGGGAAACAAACAAGACGAACTGAGTTCAATTCCATACCCAGATAGATAATACTCTGGGAGGGAAGAGGACAGCTCTTCTTCCAGTTTACTACGAAACCCAGCTTTGACAGATGTGATACGAGCTGTAGCCTACCGTCAGTAAAGCAACTTCCTCCCTGGAGCGAGCCAGCAACAGCAGGTCGTCCAGGTAAATAGTACTCTCATCCCTCCTCTGTGTAGTGGCTGCAGCGCCGTCTCTACACACTTTGAAAAAGTGCGAGGAGCCAGGGAATAACCGAACGGCAGACGGTTGTACTGGTACGATATTCCCTGGAATGAGAAACACAGGAATTTCCTGTGTTTTGGGATGATGGGTACGTGGAAGTATGCATCCTTCAGGTCTATAGACGTGAACCAGTCTCCCTGGTGAACACACTCCAGCACCTGTTTGAACGTCAGCATGTGAAAAGGCCTTTTCATTATTGCCTGACAGGTCGAGGATGGGTCTCATTCCCCCGGTCTTTTTCGGGACAAGAAAATAGCGGGAGTAATAACCCTGATTTTCTTCCCCTTGAGGAACCCTGGAAATAGCCTTTTTCAACAGGAGTTCCTGGAGCTCTGAATGGAGCGCAAGACACTGTTCCTGGGATGACAGGAGTGTTTCCTGTATCCCATTGAACTGTGGAGGGGGGGGAGAGGCGAGCTGCAGGGTGTACCCTCTGCTGATCAGCCTGCTCATCCATCTGTTCATCAGACACACGCGCTGCCACTCTGAGAAAAACTCTGAGAAACATTCTGACAGCGGGCGCACATGCCGGAGCCCCTGCAGCCGCCGAAGGGCGACCCTGACGTTGTGGCTGCGGTTGCTGTGGGCGCCTCTCTGCTTGCGGCCGCTGCGGATGCTGCGGGCGCTCAGCAGGCTGGAGCCAGCTGACGTGCTGGGGAATGTCGTCCGCCTGTTCTGCGGCCGTCTTCATTGACTCCACCATGGCGTGGAACTGGGGTCCGAACAGCCCGTCCGACAGTAAGGAGAATACTTACTACCAGGTGCACAATTCTCCGTTATCCAATGGGAATGGACGCTCACATTGCCTTTAAGAGCTGCCGACATAAACGGATGCGGGGCTTCCCTAGGCGTCAAATACCGCCGCCGATGGGAATACATTTGAAAGCTCTTTGCGTCCGTTTATGAAGCTGAAGGAGCCTCGGCGCGTCCCAACTGCACGCCACGGGACCCTGACCAAGCGTCGCTCCTGGACCTTTAGGGAGTGAGAGTGTGTTGGAAAGGTTGATCTACCTGACCACAGATGTTAAACACAGAAACGTGTTGATTGGCGTACAGCGTACAGATTGAGTGCCCGTAGTTTGCCATATACAGGCAGGCATAAGAAAACATGGCTGCCGAAAGAGGAGCGATTACGCCGATTGGGAGGAACTGCTGTGCAAACAGAGCAGCACTTCTTCATACATTACATAACCCAAAACTCAAACCTGTCCAGAAACAATTTTCCCCCAAATGTTATAATGGGCATCCAGATCCACTATTTGAAACAGAGAATGAAAAACAAAAAATCATACTCGGGGAAATGACTTGGTTTTTCCCAGGCTTTTTCACCTATTGATGTTTTGTGAATATATTTTTAGCCTAATCCTGCAAAAATAATTAATAATTATCCTCAATATCAAATACATTTTTTTTTCACTATTCGGGTCTAAAAAAGGGAAAAGCTGGGGTTGATTTTTTGCTGCATTTGCTCATTCATGTTCAAAAGAGTCTTTTTTTCCTTTGTAAAGCAAACATGTTATTCTGCTTTTTTTTTCGAACATAACAATACATTCCAAATGTATATATATATATATGTCTAGATGTTGTACTTGTACAAACCTTTGGCAACAATGTATGTCATTATGGTCATGCGAATAAAGCTTTTGAATTTAAAGGTGGCGTCGGTAATTCACTTCAGAAACACTTTTTGTTATATTCCATGGAATACTCTTAACATCGATAGCAATGAATATATTAAATGCTTTGACAATAAATACATAAAAAAATGTCATCTGTGGAAGCCGTAGCGCTGTAAAAAGCACGACCAATCATCTGAGCTGGCCCGGCTAAAATAACTGGATGGCCTACCTGCCTGTCAGCCTTCCATCTGTGCACAAACTTATCTTGTGCCCTCATTGGTCATGTGCGCGTTCGTGTGTGTTGGAGGAGGGGCTCTGTAAGGAAGTCTGAAGGAAGGGTTCAGATTTTTTCCGGCTGTGTACTTTCAGATTCGAGCTGGTTTCTCCAAAATGACATACCCCACCTTTAAGAGAACAATTGTAAACCCCTGTCCTGCGTTGCCTCCACTGTCCCCAAACCACGCCCATATCCCCTCTTCCACCTTTTCATTGGCCGTGCTGCCAGCAACAGTCTGCTCTCCATCCCCTCTGTTTCCCCCTCCTCTCTTTGTCCTTCCCTCTCTTTTCCCTCCACTCTCTCTTCTCCCTCCCTCCCTCTCGCTCCCTCTCGCTCCCTCGCTCTCTCGCTCTCCATGCATCTTGCCAGTGAATGAATCCAGTCAGACACAAGCTGTTTAACAGAGTACACTCTTTCTCTCTCATCATCTCTTGCTCTCTTTTTCTGTCCTTTTCCCGTCTCAAGAGCAGACGGTCAGTGGAGCATCGGCTTTGGCAACATTTACACCATAACATCACCTGTGATGCAGTTCAGATCAAAGCAGGAGCAACAGATTGCCCCCAGTTGCGATTGTAGATGCAGCTGAGGCTCTCTCGGGTCTGGAAAGGAAGCAGATTCTGCAGCTGACGTCTCCTGGGCTCTGAGAGTCAGTTTGGGAAATTACAACAACACTGAGCAACAGACAGGGAAAGCTTTGATTCAGACGGAAAGCAACAAGCTGGGCGTCAACATCTCCTCCACCACAAGCGTCTCCTCCCATCATCCTTCCTTTTGCTGAGGAGGACCGGGCATCCAAGCTGCACAAACAGCAGGAGGATTTGAGACATTCACAGAGCAGAGATTAGAGGAGTTTTTCTGTGGAACATAACAAGCAAGATTGGATTTTGTCAGCGTGAAGGAGCAGGACAGACAATAATAGGTCTATCAGACTATCACCTGGACTTCTGAGGACAACAAAGAAGGAGGAGGAGGATGCACGCCAGCATCTGCCAGAGACCAAAAGCAAAACAAGAACCATAGAAGTGGAGCAGAAATGACAGAAAGAGATTTAACTCTGCTGCGCAACCACAGATAAATAACTTAAAAAAGCCATAAACAAATGTACCAATCATCAAAAGTGGGCGACGAACAGAAAGATATCTGACTTCAGAAGGATGTACTTGCAACACTGGAGCTTGCATTTCGCCTAACGTTCAGAAGACCATTTCTTCTTCAACGTCAACTTGTGCTGCGAGGACGTTTCTGCACCGATTTGTTCCGGTGCAAGTTTTGGGGTTCTTGCTCGACTCTTTCTTTCCCAGGGTGAGGTGGATCTGCCGTGGGGGGCAGCTGACAGCCTTCCAAGACGCCGCGAGCCGTACTCCGCGTGAAGAATGCCCAGCCGCGCCTGGCCAAGCCGGCCGACCCGGGCCCGACGCCGGGCCTCTACATGGAGCGGTCACAGAGCCGCATCAGCCTGTCGGCGTCCTTTGAGGCCCTCGCCATCTACTTCCCCTGCATGAACTCCTTCGACGAGGACGATGGGGGTGAGTAGTGACTCATGCTCATGCACAGAGATTGAAGGAGCAATGCATAAAACATAGGACACAAGGCATGTATGTCACCTGTCTGCTGGAAAACTGATGTTGCTATGTCCACGTCAGGCAATGTGTCATGGAAAATCTGACAGTTGTTATTCAGAGAAATCAGTACTCAACTTGAGCATGTCCTGCAACATAGAGTTTATTTGTAGGAGCAACATTTATTTTTTAGAGTATGTCAAAAAAATGTTGACCCATTGTGAATTCAGTTTGTTAAAGATGACCTATCATGCAAAATACACTCTTGTACGTCTTGTATACATGAATATGTGTCCCCGGTGTTCCAGGGAACTCACCAAGTGTCAAAAAACACAACCCTCTCTCTTTTCCTCCATTCCCAAATCTCTAAAAACGGGGCTGCAACGGATCTGATCCAGACTGACTTTTGGGCTTTGAATTATTTTCTAGGTCACAGAATTGGTGCTCCGCCTATATGGCCATCTCTCCACCTATCAGGGGAATGTGGGGTTGGGCCACCACCGGCCATTGCAGCTCCAAAGCGCTGGAGACGCTGTAGTACATATGCCAGGCCTGTAAGTGGCGCTGTTGTCTGCCATAAAAGCAGCGAAGAATGGTTGCCATGGTTGCCCTTCTGTTTATTCTGCGCTGTGGCTGTTTTTCTCCTTCCCCGAGGCAAGCGTTTGCTCCTGCTGCTGTTATTCAATGCAATCCCTCCCTCGCTGTAATTCTCTCCGGTAGTCCACCAGCAGATGACAAACACCCACCTCTCCGCCTCTTCCAAGGGACGAGATATTTTAGAACTTTATGTTATTTATTATTAATATTTATGTCATTTTTACCACGGAACTACAGAAGGTCCCATACTACAGTACGTTAATCTGCCTCGGAAACTAAGGGTTTTTGATCACAATTTTTTACTTATACACACATATACACGTGAGGTCCCGAAAGTATATCGAAGAAATTTTGTTCCTTTGTTTGTTTGTATTCAAAGATTATTTTTCCAATATTGGTGATATGCAATTTACGGCGGTGATTTTTTGACAAACCTTGTACCCTTTTTTCCCTCCATCGGGTTCGTCCCGAGTATAACCCGGAGGTAACAATTTCCGCGTGTTTTTCAATTATTCCCCTGTAGTAACCGATATAAACTTGTCTATATAAACATCCCGGGTATGAATATATTTCATATATATATATCAAAAAAAGTTTTATGTTGGTCTAGGACGTAAAATCGGTACGGAGTAAAGCGAGAATAAACGAGAAGGGTTCGGGGACAAAACGTCCCCGACAAGAACACTCGATCACGACGTCGCCACCCATCTTTCTCCCCTGCTTATATCTTAGAAAGGCAGGAGGCACAAAATAAGAATATCTACTAAATATACTCCCTCAGTAATAAGTAAACCAAAATTTTTGAGGTTATTTATATTGTTTCCCTTCCCTGAACTGGCCCGGTGAAAAGATTAAAACCAGGCCTTCTAAATTTAAAATTGCCTGTACAACTGGACCGCTTTTTAGCTATGACTTTAGGAGACGG
>NW_011366116.1:198918-206054 GCF_000735185.1 Notothenia coriiceps | reverse complement strand
GCCACCTAAGACCGCACTTAGCTGACCAGTAAGCTGCTACTGAGCCGGGAGGAGAGAGTAGGCTTCGATGAGATGTGCTTGGAGCCCTGCCTGCCTGCGCAAGAAAGGGTTGTGGTTGAAGCCGGAAGTGGGTGAAGCTTCGCAAGCGAGAGGGACCCGTTCCGCGTGAAGGCCGGAAGCGCCGCATGTGAGCCGGCTCCTGATGCCAGTGATGCCCTCTCGAGAGACTGAAGGCATGTGTCAATTGTTTTGCCTGGAGTAAGACCGCGTTTTCCATTAAGCCGGAGGACTTCCGTGGAGGCCCAGTATCCTTGTCTTTTTCTTCCGCTATCCGGGTTGGCGCGGGTGACCGCGTAGGACCGCCAGCCAATCCAACTGGGGAACGCCGCCTGTAGCTTAATCCGCAAGACTGCGGAGCTGATGAATATATACCCGGAGCTGGGACGAAGCCCTGCTGCTGCTTGCGCGTTGACACCTGGAAGACAGCTGATAGAAAAGGGGAGAGCATATATAGAGGGATTACCAGGTGCGATGATTAGGCTTGTGAATAGAGGGACGTGATAGGTTTGCTGAGGAGTGGCGCTCCCTATCCTTAAGTGAAGGGAGCGAGTATTGCCATGACGTGCAATACGAAGTGATAGGTCTTCCTGTCTGAACTTGCGCTGAGCTTCATAACCACTCAGAACATAGTCATTGGGATATTGCAGGATAGGTTCAACACGTTGCTTTACTTTAGTGTTGTTTCGTTCTCTAATGAATTATACGGTGGCCGGCAAGTGCAAATGTGCTACAACGGTCCAACATACTTCCATTAGGAGAAACGTGCTGTAACTTCAGAAACGATGCAAATATAAAAACAGAAATGTGCGTAAACATATGCACACTCAAAACACAATGGAAAGTAGGACACTAAAAAGGAGTGCTTGCCGATTATAAAGTTTGCCAACTGTCACTGTTGGCAGATTTGTTTCATAATTGTATGTGTTTTGTCAGTATATTTGAAATGACTACGTTAGCTAGCTAGCAGATCAGTAATAATATCAAAAGGAGTAATTTGATCACATTGTTAAAAATATGCCAATAAAACATACACTTTAGGTACCTTTCCAGTGACATGACAGTTGGCCAACTTAAAGGGGACCTACCATGCAAAATGCACTTTTGTACGTCTTTTTATACATGAATATGTGTCCCCGGTGTGTCAGGGAACTCACCAAGTGTCAGAAAACACAACCCTCTCTCTTTTCCTCCATACCCAAATCTCTAAAAACGGGGCTGCAACGGAGCTGATTATTATTTGAATTTTTCTGACGTCAGAAAAGGGTTGCTCCGCCTATATGGGCAACTCTCCTATTAGGGGAATGAGAGACCGCTCGAAAGCGCTGGAAACGCTGTAGTACATATGCCAGGCCTGTAAGTGGCGCTGTAGTCTGCCACAAAAGCAGAATAGCCCCCTGCAAAAACAGGGCTGGAAAGAGCAAATAGAGCGAAATGAGGCATGGCTAAAATGCATGATCTGTTTGGTATTTTGAAAAAAAAACTTCACAGACATGTTTTATATAGTAGACCCTCCAGAAAAACGCGGGCAAAAATCCTTGATTACGCGGGCTAAAATCCTTGATTATGCGATTAAACATGGGGGGGATCTGTTTGGTATTTTGAAAAAAAAACTATATTTATATACTTTATATAAGTATGGGCCTACAATATATTGTTCAAATATAGCATGATGTCCCCTTTAACTTTTTGTGCGCTTTACATGGAGGCCAATATGGAGCCCTGCTTGGGGCTACTCCCCTTTTTCCCATGTTCCAAACAGTTTTTAGATGGCGCTTAACTGTTAGTTTATAACCTTTTTTTACAGAACACTTATGTTTGTTTGTTTCTTGTTTTAGAAAGCTATTGAAGCTGGTGCACATAATACACTATTTTTTACACTAGTTTTTGGAATCAAAGGCTCGTCTAATTGCATGCATCATACCTGGAGAATCAAGGCACATTTTCTGTATTTAATTATTATTTTGTATTTCAAGATTTATATAAAACGATATACTATAAAGACTCACAATTAAGAAAAACATGGCAACAAATCACAAAAAGAAATGTTGAATACATTTTTTTTTTTATTTAATTATATTTGTAATTCAGTCTATATTATTATTTTTAACTAATTTGTAATGCCTGCTGTGACAAAATATTCCCAATTTGGGATGGATAAAGTATATTCTAATCTAGACGTCGGTACAAAACAAACAAACCCTGATAAAATATCAGGGCGGTTCTTCATCCTACCATTTTTGTAATATTGTGAAAAGTGAAGCATACAAAGCGGTTTAAAAGTTTAAAGGTATAACCATCCCAAATACTCAATTGCCTTGAACTGACAACCAAAGAGTTATATTTTTAGGGCACGGCCACAAAAGATAACTGCATGTACGACAGCTATTTTTACATTTCAAGCAAAATTAAGCATAATGAGCACATAGGATCATAGTTACATCAAACACTTGGGTTATAATATATATATATAATATAATTAAATAATTGTGTTCTTTTTTATGCTTACTTGAGTATTTATCTCCGCTGATTTTTCCATTACCCTAAATGTTGTATGTTAAATTGGTCCAGTGTGACTCCGTGGTTTTGACACATAGTCTGTGTTTTGTTTACAACATGTATTAAAATGATACTGCCGGATGAAACAATGACTGGCTGACAGAAATTATATTATTTTCGTCAACAGTTATAATACAAATGAGAAATTATAGTTTCATTAATTCCTACTTATAGCCCTGCTAACATTTACAATGCAGTTATCACTGATGGGTGAATGGCAGGTGTCATTTTCGTCGATAATGTTGGCATTTAACCAGATGAAACACATCGGTGTGTGTGTGTGTATGAGTGTGTGTGTGTGTGTGTGTGCGTGCGTGCGTGCGTGCCTGCGTGCCTGCGTGCGTGCGTGCGTGCCTGCGTGTGTGTGTGCGTGTGTGTGTGTGTGTGTGTGTGTGGGACCTATGCATGCTGCTGTAAGTGATTTTTTTTCCAGAATCTTAATTTCATTAAAATCATCTCAGTCACATTTATTATTTTATTACAACCGGTAGAGTCTATAGAGTCAGTTTAGAAAGGGATTAGATATGAAACAACGGTATGTCTTCTTACACAAATATACCTATTCAGACTTTCATGTCTTGTCCCCAATTTGGTAAATTCTGTTGGGTTTTGTCTTTTTTTTCTGCTATTTCCATTAAAGGCAATAGCCATGCATGCAACTTATATAAAAAAACAACACTAATTTTATTGTATCTCAGTTCATCTCAGTGCTTTTAAACAGATAACATAATTAAATTAAAGAAAACATAGACTAAGATTGGTATATGTTTCTAGGTCTGGGCAGTCACATGTGTTTTGTAAGTGTGTGTGTTTGCATGTGTGTGTACACCTGCATGGTTATGTCAGGGTCACTATGATTAGATTGTCTGTAGTATCAAGTATTTCCTCAAATGGGCAGCATCAGATGATGTAATTCATTTTGCTGTGCACTGGTATTATTGCTCCCTTACATTACCTCTAATTTCCTGTCACACTAATCCTGTCTGAAAACGGCAGCACTGGATGGAGGATAAAGGTATGCTGTATGAATAAAGGATCTCTGGAAAAAAGAAAACAGGTTCTGATCAGAATGTGTGTGTGCAAGTTTGATTTAACATTAAGTAGGTCACAGGTATCCTATTATTATAAAAACAATAAACCATCTTACAAGGCCACCAAGGGAGATAACACACTGGGGACTTCTGGCAATTTCCCCAGGGATTTGCATTTTGGATTGCAAGTGTTTTTGTGTCACTAACATTAATGAAGCTATGTTTTGCGTTAGCCTGTGGTCTAACTGAGACACTTTGTGTCAAAATCTAGATTTTCAAAAGGATTCAAAGGTTTTACGGTCATATGCATAATAGCTACAGTGTAGTTTTGGAAAGGACAATCTTAAAAAGAGGACATATTCTGCTCATTTTCATGTTCATATGTGTATGTAGTGTCTCTACTGTGACATGTCTCCATGCTTTAATGTTCAAAAAGCTCTTTATTTTTCTCATACTGCCTGTGCTGCAGCACCTCTTTTAACCCTCTGTCTGAAACCAGAGCCCAGTCTGCTCTGATTGGTTAGCTGGCCGACTCTGTTGTGGTTGGTCAACCACTCAGAGATATCCCGCCCCTTAGCCTATCACATACAAATATGGTTGGAGTGCTAGCCAATAGAAGTGCGAGTGTTACATAGTGATGTCATTATGTTATAGAAGTAAACAAAGCAGTCCAATGGAGGCGTTTCAGGCAGGGGGGGGGGGAGAAACTCCCTCTGGAGGGATCACAGGGATTTTAGCCCTTGCAGACCATTTACATGCAAAAAAAAACCTATAGAACACACTGCAGGAGAGGGGGAAAAGCAGAATAGAGCCTCTTTAAGGCGTTTCCAAAAATGAAATAAATTATAAACTTTACATACAAATAAATAGATTTGATGAATACTGCAATAATACACTACTGTACATATCATGGTGCAAGTAAGTTACAGAGAAAATATAACATAAGATACAAATAATGTATAATACTGTAGTACAATAAATACTGTAGACTCTGATAAGTAACTTCATGAAGAGGTCTTCATGGGATGAAACGTTTCCTGAGTCTGATGGTCTTGGTCCAGATTACAGTGATATCTTTTCCATTTATAACGGGAATTGTGTTAAATGAAATAACACAATGTACAGTATTATTCCAGCAAAGAAGTGCTGCTTGTACTGCAACAGGAACTTAGAGACAGCAGGGGACAAACAGCCAGCACAGAGAGCGGTGGGTGGGAGGCTGGCACGACACCAAATGTTTACCAGAGGAGCAAAGGGAATATTCATCCATAAGGACATTATTTACTGTGATTTTAAGATCTTAAGTGCTGCTGTTGCTTCCCCAACATTTCCATAATAGCAGTATGAAAACACTTGAGAGAACAAAAGGCCGCAGTATGGTCAGCAGAATCCTTCCTTGTTGGAACAGCTGGGACACGACCAAATAGTCTGCTTGGCTGAGAGCACTCCTGGTAATTATTTACACAGCAAATCACGGCCATTTTTTATCCAAGACTCGCAGTAACCAAACCATTCACCCAGAGCGCTGGGAGGGCATCTGCTTTGAAAAATATCTTGCATACCATTTACACATGCTGCTTCTCACATAGTTGCTTTGTGCACCACGAGACACAGAGTAAAGTGAAGGGATTAGAGAAAACTAAACATTGGATCTGATTTTTTAACAGCAGCTTTGACACATGTCTTTGTTTTAACACGTTATTTGTCCTCATGGGGTTGTCCGGCCTGTGACGATCAGCGAAAAAACTGCTGTGCAAACGACTAAAATCACCTATAATCACCTTGTTTTTAGTCAATTAGTTCCATGTGTCAGAGATAATCCCTCCAAACATTGACTTAGACCCCATTTACACGGGAACGCAAACGAACCGAATTCGATATCAAAAAAGTATTCCGTTCACACGCATTCGGCTCAATTAACGTGTCCGTTCACACGAGACCGCTCGACCCGCTGGAGACGCTGTAGTACATATGCCGGGCCTGTAAGTGGCGCTGTACTTCCACCACAATATACACCAAAAGCAGCGAAGAAGACCTCCAAACATGGTTGCCATGGTTGCCCTTCTGTTATTCCCGCGTGGATTAGCAACATGCTCGGTTCATGTAGTTCTCCATTCAGTTGTTGCTAGATGGTCTGTGGAAAGAGGAAGCATGAATGATTTAGCACTAACATCTTTGAGCATGGTCAGTAGGCGAGGTACGCAGTAGCTAATGACCATGCTACAGCAGTGAGCAGCAGAGGTGGGGAGAGGTGGGGCTATGGCTTCATCGTTATCAGGAATTGATCGTATAGGCTGGCGGTACTGCAACCCTTTTGACAAAAGGAGCCATTTGTGTCCCCCGCTCTTTTCCAAATAATGTGTTTATGTCTTGTTTTTTCTCCTCGATACGTAAAAGGCTTGCCGCCCTTTACAACTTCTGATTCGTACATACCCTATACCGGTAAGGGCCAGCCTCGTTTTGCTGTGCAAAGCACTAAGAAACTCGAAACATCTTTAATTGTGCTTTCTCTTCTTAGTTATCTACCATGAGTGTTATATAAGCTCTTATCTTTATGCATACAGTCCTGTAAATATACACAACTTTATAATAAAAATGCACAGCATTACCATTGCTTTCTAGGACTAACACAGGTATGATCCTACACAGTTAAAACCAAGATATGATGGTTATCGATGAGTTTAACAATCTGTGAGTTTTCAGGTGGTCGCATGTTTGCTGTAGACTACTTGTAAACAGCGTTGTTTCGCGACGGGACACACTACACGCGTTTTGGAACCGGTCACGGGTTCTGCTAGAGACCGGTCATCAAGTCCAAAAACCGATGTGCAGACGTTCTGGATGTCCTTGAAGGCCTGATAGCCCACTCCCCCTCCTCACTGCTCCCACTCGTTGGTTGCGAACAGGCACTGTAAAGTAGGGGACCCTTCCCGCTGCGAACGGAGGGGTTAGTGTGTAAGGGGTAGGGTACAGCAGTCCTGCACTTGTCTGATTTTCAGAGATCTGCCGCCCAGCCGACACTCGCGACGTGCAATACCTTAACCCGCCCCGCCTACACCCGCACATATTGCCAATTGAGTGGCCTGCACCCGACCCGGACCCCATCGGCACTAATTCCACACCCGACAGCCGAACCCGACGTCATATCTCACGAGCAGTGAAAACTGTACAATTATTAACTCGACGCAGTTGCAGTATTTGTCTCAAGATTTATGTTTTTTTTTTTTTTCTAGTGATGACACCATGGTCTTCTCTATGTTTTCGTGTGTGTTTTTGTGTTCTCCTAGTGAGGCTTCACCTCTCGTCCTTGCGTCGTCTAGCTCGATGATGCGGGCAGAGGTTTTCATAGCGCTGCCCGGCAGTGGAGAGTCTGAGGATTAAGCTATGTCGGCTTATTTTTAGTTTTTAATATATTATCGTAACACCCGCGATCTCCGGAACCCGCATCATCTTTGTTTTTTCCCAGACGACCCGGAAAAAAGTGTTTGA
>NW_011366116.1:178470-198873 GCF_000735185.1 Notothenia coriiceps | reverse complement strand
TGTGGTGTGTGGGTTAGAGTGGCAAGAGGAGGGGAAATTATATTGGTGTAGTGGAGAATAACTTATCTGAGGGTAGATCACATGATTGCAGGGTTTAAGTGGGAAGGGGAAAGTGAAATGTTTCCCCAACAGCTCATGGGCTCAGTGGCAAAAACTCCCAAAAATAGCCTGATTTCTCTGATGAAGTCCTCAAGAATCCACTTTCCTCCTGGCTAGATCCGACTTCCTCTTGGTTCTTTCTCTCTTTCTGTTGAATGACATGCTGTCCACCTTTTAACAGCACACAGGTGCCAATCATTTCCTTGATTGGTTTCCTCCAGCTTCTCTCAGGGGTGGCTTGATTAGCCACTCCCCTTTTTCTCAGGGAATCTGTAGGAGTGTGTTTACTTTCCCCCCTGTCCTGCTACAACGGATCGTGTTCAAATCAATAGGCACGCAATGACTCTAAATAATAATGATAATAATGATCACGCCACACATTCAAACTAAAGGAACCAGTCTGTTTGGAAAATGTAAGAAGTAGAAAGTTCAGGTATTTGTGTTAGAAATGTAAGAAGTAAAAGTAAAAAGTCGTCAGAAAAATAAGTAGTGGAGTAAAGTACTGATACCAGAAAAATGTACTTAAGTACGGTAACAAAGTATTTGTACATTGTACTCCATTACTTCCCACCTCTGGTGCGCACTACACACACATGTTGTCCCCTCTTGTAAGGACATTATGTTGACTATCCTAGTTCTAACCACAACCACTTTCTCCCCAATCCGTAATAAACAGTTTCCCTGCCCTACGCGAGATTCTATCCCTAACCAAGGCTCTCTCGTGACCTACAAGCAGAGACTTTTATGTCTCGTAATGTTTCTATGATTTACATCTCATTGTGTCTTGTCTTGCAATCTTTACTCACAGCTGTCTTTAAATTACAAAGATAAGACAAAGGGCATGTTCTGTATTGGCAACAATTATATCAAGTCCTTTATCTATAAAGCACTGGAACCACACAAGGACATACTTTTCCAAGATTCTGGCACAAGAGAATACTCGTACACTTTTGAATAACTTCAGTGCACTTCAGTTCTCATTCATAACACTCCGTTCGATGTCTCACTATGGGATGCGCCTCAACGCGTATGCAAACAGAAGCATCAATCTCATTACGCCAATCCTGATTGCCTGGTGATCTTGACGTCTACGTCAGGGAATCCACCCACCCTATAAGTAGCTTGCGCTACGACGCAGCGTCATTCAAACACCTCTTCTCGCTTCAGAGCACATCTCGAATTATCAGTAGCCGGGCTAGCTTAACGGTCCACAGACTGAACCCAAAGCTAACATTCGGTCGACGGGCGCTTGCCGGTTACTTTTTTGCTTTGCAAGAAGACTGAACAATATTAACACACCAGTTAATATTGTAATCTGCCTCGCCGTTTCTTTCTTTCGAAATTACGGTAAGGTTTGATTTTTTTCTTCAAGCTAGTAACATACCTGTTGCTAGCTTTTCTTCCCTCCACACCGACACCACGGTAGCGAGGACGTTCTCCTTTCTCTCTCACACCAGAGGAGACGGAGATAAAAACAAAAGGTATTAACACACCAGTTAATATTCTTTAAAGAATAAAATCTACGCCGTCGCTTTTTCCTTTCGGATTAACGACAAGGTTGGATTTTTTTCTCAGTAACGTACCTGTTACTAGCGTGTCCACTCCACGCCGACACCCCGGCGAACAAAGATGGACCCTTCTCTCCCTCACACCAGAGGAGTCAGGGACTCGGAGGCTCGGCTATGCGGCTGCAGGTTTAAGATCTCAGGCACAGACTCACACCAGGTCTGCTCGTCCTGCCTCGGGCTGGAACACGCCCAGGAGGCTATCGATAAACCCGGCTCGTGCGGGCATTGTGCCCTGCTTCACCATTAAGAGCATCCGCCGACAGCTAGCATGCCAAGCTAGCTTGTCGGGACAGGACCCCCTCATGTCCGCTGATTTGCCGGCCGGCAATCAAGACATGGTGGCGTCCGCCGCAGAGATTGAGCCCCGCGCTGTGTCAGGCTGGGGCTCAATAACAGCGGCAGCCGCTGAACCAGAGCCCCTGTTTGATTACCAGCGGCGAATCACGGAACATGAGGGGGTCTGTCCCGACAGCTACTTGGCGTGCTAGCGTGGCGGAGGCTCTAATGGTGAAGCGGCCACAATGCCCCATGAGCCGGTTATCGTGCCCTGGGCGTGTTCCAGCCCGAGGCAGGACGGAGCAGACCTGGTGTGAGTCTGCTGAGATCTTCACCGCAGCGCATAGCCGAGCCTCCGGGTCCTGACTCTCTGGTGTAGAGGGGATGAAGGGTCGCATCTTTGTTCGCTGGGGTATCTGGGTGGGTGGACCGTTAGTCAAGCGTACGTTAGCTGAGAAAAAAATCCACCTTGTCGTCGTACAGGAAAAACGACGGCGTAGACTTATTCTTTAAAGATATTAAATGCTGTGCTCTACTACCTTTTGTTTTTATCTCCTCTCTCCGGTGTGAGAGGAAAGAGAACGTCCTCGCTACTGTTGTGTGGTGTGGAGGAAGAAAAACTAGCAACAGTATGGTGTATTACTTGAAGAAACCTCAAACTTACGTATTTTCGAAGAGAACGGCGAGGCAGATTACAATATTACCCTGTGTGTTAATATTGTTCAGTCTTCCTTGCAGCGAAAGTACCGCCAAGCGCCCGTCGACGAATTTAGCTTCTGGGGTTCGTCTGTGACCTTAGCTAGCCGTACTGATAATCGAGATGTGCTCTGAAGCGAGAAGAGGTGTTGAATGACGCTGCGTCGTGCGCAAGCTACTATAGGGTGGGTGATTGCCTGACGTAGACGTCAAGACACAGCCATCGATTGCGTAATAGTTGATGCTTCTGTTTGCATCGCGTTGAGGCGCATCATATGAGGAAACATCGGGGAACGGGGGCGAGTGTTTGATCAGAACCTTTAACCTAGGAAAATATTGGCATAAAACATACTTCTATAAAAAAGGTAAACACTTTTACATATAGTTAGACATATTAAGGTAATTACAGGCATTAATATTAAATATCTTAATTCTTAACTGTGAATGGTTTTCATTTATTTAACATTAGAAAGGTATTAGTTCGGCATCCAAGATCAAATGCGAGGGTCAATGGACTATGGTGGGGTCATGCACAAGTCAAAAATACCCACATGACTAGGGAGACACGGATGACCAAGACTAGTGATCTTGCTCAATTCATTTGTTGAGGATCTGTGAGACATGCAACAGCTGCACTACTGTGTTTTGTATACCAGTAATTGAGGGTGGAATCTTACTACACTTAAGTTTCAATAGTGGTGTTCATACTTCACCTCACTACTTATTGTAAAACATTTGAACATCTTTTGTGTCACATGTTCATTACTTAAGGTTTGGAAAAAATTGCTTTATTTTCAAGGCTTGTATATTAGTCTTAACTTATTTAAATATAAGGTGAATCAAAACAGCAGTATTTTAGTTTTGGCAAAAAGCTGATGCATGGTTTCAGCTGGACCACTTTTAAAAGTTAGTGTTGGAGCCTGTTAAGCCCAATCCGTACTGTAGGTATGTGTCATCATTTTGTACCATTTGGGCTTGATTCAAATGTTAAAACTAAAATATCAGAATACTCTAATTGCTAGTCTGTCCCGCTAAAAGCTCTAACTTGTAATAGGGCCTTTTCAGACACATGTGAAGTGGGATCCAAACCTCACAGTGGGTGTAACTGAACTTGCCACACAGGGAGAAGTTGTGGTGATGTGCTGTTGTATGTCTGGAATGATTATTCTAAACAGAGAGAGAACCTGCTTTCACTTCGCACATTTTAAGGAAAATCTTTGTGTGTCATCACCTCCCTCACTTGTGTGGTGCAAAAGAAAGAACCGGCAATTTACTGACTGTCCTAAAGATGTCACCTCCTCGACGTTATGGAGGAATTCGAGATATTGACAAATACCTCCTGTGCATATTTGCTTTTAAACCCATTGTATTAAAAAGAAAAATTAATTGGGTGTTCGTCACTGATATTTCACTCTTTTTTTTTTACACACTTCTACTAGCTGTTGCTTTTGTATGCACGATAACAAACAAAAGCAAATTCCTTGCACGTGGTAAACCCGTACTTGGGCAATAAACTGATTCTGATTACTCAGTTCTTACCAGTTGGATCAATAGCAACGTATTCANCTCTAGTAACGATAAGATAAGACTTTATTTATCCCGAAGGAAATTGTTGTGCCAGAGTAACAAAATACAACAAACACAATAAACACAGCAGCACAACAGCAACAGCTGTTGTGCTGCTGTGTTTATTGTGTTTGTTGTATTTTGTTACTCTGGCACAACAATTTCCTTCGGGATAAATAAAGTCTTATCTTATCGTTACTAGAGCATTTTAAACACGAGTATCTGGACTTCTAGTTGAGTAAAGGATGTGTGCACTTTTGCCATCTCTGGTGCGCACAATCCTGTTGTCAAAAACCGGAGCAAGAAAGACACGAAAGACAGGAGCAGAGAGAGGAGGAGGGGTTCTGCAGTTGTTTAACACTGATGGTGTTATTAATTCGGCAGCACAAGGTACACAGCGGAGAAATCAACGTGTGATTGAGATGATAGCGGGCTGAGCCAGGACAACCTTGTGAACCAAGGTCAAGATGTAACAGTGATTCAACAGACCGAGCTGGAATATCCACTTCAGCTTTTCAACAGCAGGTAGATCACCACAATAGGGCAAAAATAAACCTCACATGCTTTTGAGTGTACTAATCAACAACAATGTCCCCTACTGTGGTTTGGTATTTTGTGTGTGATGTTTGTTTTTGTGATGTGAATAGTGTTTGAATGTTATAGTGTGGACATTCTGTTCTTTTGTAGCCCTTTGTTAGCTTTAGTGTAAAACTGACTAAGATTTAACTAATTGTACTTCTTCAATGCATTTTAAGACATTTATTTAGCATTCTTGAAATGTAATATGCTCTTCAACGTCTCCTCATAAAAGTGTATGTATTGTATGTGGACTTGAAAAGGCAGAAAACAAAGACAGAAATAAAGAGGTCATGAAATTACTGTAAAATGTACAAGGTTAGCGGGCTGATGCTAGCCAGGTGTTAGTTAGTCATTGTAAAGAGCAATGCTACAACTTTGCCAGTATTTGATCAACCAAGATACTGGAGCACCAGTTCTGAAATGGTGAATTGATGATGATATATTTCGTTTTGAAGGGAATATTAATACACTCACCAAATATTTTCACGCATGTACATTTCATGGGGGCAATAGAGGGAAAGTCTACGGATCACAAAAGTAATTATGATTCATCCTCTGGGAACCATAAATGTATTCACAAAAATGTCATAAATCCATCAAATAGTGGTTTAGATATGTCAGTGTTCATTGCAATTCCCATCATCAGAGCTTAACCCAACCATGGCTGAAATGAGGTAGGGTGACAATCCTGTTTAACGTGTTACATTTTAGATTTGAAAATGTCTACTCTACACAAAATCGTTTTTTTTTACCTCTGCATAAAATATCAACCGGAATACATTTTGTCTGTGTGTATTGTCAGACTGATTCTGAGTTTTAAAAAAACCTATAAAACAGCAAAGAGTCCTTGTCATGCTGGTTGGAGTAATCATTCAGGTTATGTGTCACTGCCACTCACATAGTTGGGTCCCCCAGGGCCCAACCCCTTGTTCTGGGCAATAAGCTAATTGATTGAAACATTCATCATCATCTACATCCCTATTCTCCTATGAAAGGTGCCCCCAGGGCGTCAAAGTCCTAGACTTTTGAATAACAGTGAAACACATGAATTGAAGTTCCATTAGTGAAAGATAAGAGGTAGGAAAATGTCAGCCTCAAACACCTCCAAGTCGAGATGTAGTTGATCTTTGGGCTTCCTGCTTGGCTATGTAATGAGTCATTTAGCTCATAAGTCAAAGTTGTACTGAATAGTTTATCAGAGAAAATACATTTGCTCTTGGCAAAAAATATATATACTGTGACTTGTCTGCATTCAGACTTTATAGCAACATTGATTGCTATGTATTGTGTTGTCGGAAACAGCAGGAATGACGTAGTCTAGTAGTGTATTTGTTAGTGTTGCTTGCACATTCATATATGATGGTTGTGTTCAGTGTTTTTCCAAAAACAACAACATTCCAATGATTTTGAAATGTACTGTATCGTTTCCGCAATTAATTTATCTACGCTTTTTTGAAGACATATCTGTCTTCCTGTCTGTCTGTAAGCATTAACAAATCGACATTGTGCTACAACATTAACTATATATGATTCTGGGTCACATTTGTCTATAGCTAAGCTGAACTCTAACCTCATTGGGAAAAACAAAATAAGTCTTTCTTCAGTGAGGAAAGAATCCAGGAACACTATTAACATTTTTGGATTTATAAATAGTATTGCCTTCAAATGCTCATAGGTTTTTGACACTGTTGGGTTATTGTATTTTTCTTGTCATCCGTCCGAGCCTCATTTTGTTTGGCTTTTTCTCTGCTTGCCTGGTGAATCAGTCATCCATAGCATTTGCCTCCATCTGAGTTTGGGCTGCCTGCATGCTTGGCTGGGCAAACAACAGCTTGAGAGGCAGGAAGTGAGGAGAGGCCAGGGAGCCGGCTGTCTGGCTTGCTGGCTGGAAAGACTGCATTTTGTCAAAATCAATTGCTGGAATGGTGGCACTTAAAACGCTGCTACGAAAGAAAGAACAACAGTAGATGTGTGAAGAGAGAAATTCATAGATGTTGAATAAATCCTGTTGTGTTGTGCATGCAAAAGCAACTACACGCAAGTGGGAGTAGAGTGTGCTGCAAATGCTGTTATAAAGAACATCCGAAGGTGGGATGAAAATGTGAATGTCAATGAAACACTTAAGTGTATAAACTGCTCTGCACCAACTAAACTTAATGCTTTAGATTCCAATAAAGCAAATCCTCCTGAAGTGGAGCAGCCTAAAGTGTTCCTTTTTTTATTCAAATGACCCCAAAAGAAACCCATTAAACAACAAATCCTGCACATTCAGAGGGAATACCTGCATGGTGAATAAATACAGCAATAACTCAAAATGAATCTCTGTTTGCAAATACGGGGCATCCCTCCCAGAGCTGTTTTCATTACATTACCACACACACACACGGCCCAACAAGACTTGATTACACAGCTGCAGGCGTGCTTTCTATTCATAGCTGGAAAGACATCCACCTCCCACGTCACCTCTGATTTACCTGGTTGTGCACTTTAGAACCAGGAAGGTCGGTAGGAAGATGGCTCGCTATAACTCCCATTTGCACAAGATGTGAGTATGCAAGCCTTACTTATGAATTATGATACAAACTCAGTATTCAAAAGAGATAAAGAGGTGGTTAAATCGCTGCTGCTGTTAAATTCACCCCCATATGTATACATCTCTACATCCCTACCGTTCGCTATATATGTTGTTTATTGAGATATGACATAATGATCACTTCTGTATGATAAAGCTGCCATCCTGCAACATGCCATGACCACAGCTTTCATCTTTCAGCTGTACTGTAAGCAAGCATTCTCCTGACACACTGTTGCACTGTAAGCACACAGAGATCATTATTTTGAAAACTCATCTAAAATCTATACTAGTAACAACGTATTTCTCCCCCGGTAGCCACCCTACACACACACACACACACACACACACACACACACACACACACACACACACACACACACACACACACACACACACACACACACACACACACACACACACACACACACACAACACACACACACTCTCTGTCTCTCTCTCACACAACGACGACGACACACACACACACACACACACACACACACACACACACACACACACACACACACACACACACACACACACACACACACACACACACACACACACACACACACACACACACACACACACACACACACACACACACACACACACACATTCACTATGTCAAATTTCTCCCAGGCATTGACTGTCCACAGAAAGGTGGAAGTACTCAGACAAAGAGAGTGATGAATTATTCAAAGAGGCTCACTGCAATCCATTACATCACATGCATTATGAAGGAGCCTGATCTACAGCACCTCTTCAAAATCAGTTGCTCTTAACGAAAGACTGAATCGGCAGGTAAGACGTATCGACCAGAAGGAGAACGGCTAGCTGGACAGCAGTGCATGAAAGGTTACTAAGAAAGCAAGCAGAACAAATAAATAATTGGTGATTAAATCAAAAGGTAGGCAAGTATGCCTAGTGCTAGGCTAACTGCTGTTGTAAGGTAAATACTAATTTAATATATTCAATCATCTCTTTGGTATAGACAATGATTCTAAAAATTAATAATATACAGTGAGCATAAGTTCTCTTAACGAAAATGCCTTGTTGATGGAAAATGAAGAACTTAAAAGCAGATAGGCTGCGGAAGAACAAAAAGAGAAATCAACTCTAAATAGATTATCAAAAATCTCACAAAATAAGATGGGAAACGTACCAAGCTTAAGGAAAGAGAGTATTGGATTATTTAACTTAAAAAGTGATATGTGTTAACTAAGTTTTGACTCCTTGTGCCAATAGGTTACTATCGATTAAAGCTAGCGTTGAAAATAAGATAAATGACAGCTCTCCAATTCGAATTGAAGGATGTGGATATTTGACATCCTCTCAAAAATAGAAGAGCGCTGAGAATCATATCATCTTGTCCAAGAGCTCTGCCTACATGTTCCAAGGCCTTGAGACAGGCTATTTTTCATTAGTTTAAAAATGGCCAGGGCTATTTCCTCCTCTGCCAAGCCTGAGCCCATTTCCCACTCTCTATCTCCATCATCTCTTACATTTTAAATTAAATATATATCTTGATTTGGAACCAAGGCACTATACTATATCTCTGTTCGTGTTCTTAAAAAATGTACGGTCCATCTGTCACGCAAAGATGTGCATTCAGACTTAACCGACAGACATATCATGCTTCATGACATAAACCTTGATAGCCGTGATAACTTGGTGCAGGTGCATTTAAAGGTCCCCTATTATAATGTTTTTTATCAATATATTATAGGTCTCTGATATATACAAAACATGTCTCTCTCGAAATACCAAACAGATTGTGCATTGTAGCATCCCATAATCCCCTCTGTTTCAGCCCTGTTTCAAAAGTGCTGATTCTCTGTCTTTAACTTTAGATGAAAATAAGGAGCCACGCCCCTTGGTTAAAAAAACACAATGGTGCTCTAGGAGAAGATTCAGGTGATAAGGTGGCGAGTGTTACCTTGGTTGGTGATTGGCTAATGGTTACACAAGCCAAANTTTTTAAATGTTGAAGCAACATTAGGAGATCTATGGATACATCTCTCAACACCCATATGAAACAGAACTGCAAACATATTTTATTTTTCTTTATGGATATTTTACAAATCAACTTTTTTTACTGTCATATATAATGTTATACCTGTTAACTTTATTCTCTTATTTTTTTACAACTAATGATCATATAAAGATGTGCCTTTACCTCACTGGTTGGAGAAAAAGCTTCTTATATTCGTTAGCATAGCTAGCTAACCAAATGCTAATAACAACAAAGTTATTGACTGTATGATCAGTATGACAGATGAACAGTTCGCTACTGAGCTTACAACTAAAGGCACAGCCACGCAAAAATTGCGGCATGTGTACGGCTCCTTATCTGAAGTGCCGGAGCCGCGTTCTGGTACTCTCCGTCACGTGAAGAGCAGCTGATTTGAAAAAACAAAGTGGAGAGACGGCTGAGTGACCGCAGTGCAGAATCGCTGTATAGGCTGTGGGAAGTAGGGGTGCTGAGGGTGCTGCAGCCCCCCCTGGTGGAGGACAGGGGATCTGCACTTCCACAAGATTAAATACAAATATAATACAAAAAAAAATGAATTTTCAGCCTTGATGTAACAACATTCATAATTAAGTGAAGATATCACCCTTTTCACCCCGGCTACATTTTCCATTTGCCCTGTACGATGGGCGCTGTAAGTGATGAAAGTGGGGGATGTTGGCTTATCAGGCGCCCACAGCCCACAGCCAGCGTGAGAGAGAGAGATAGATAGATAGAGAGAGGGGGTGCACCGGTACCGTCGGGGATTGTTGTTGCGCTAACGGATATAAGAAGCTGTTTCAATAATGTGGAGGGAGAGCTCTCCTGTCAGACTGAGAGGCTCAGTGAGGTAAAGGAGTGTTTAGATAGTTCACTTTAGTCTAAGTTATCTCAGTGGGTCTCAAACGTTTTGATCACAATTTATGTAAACAAATATTTCCAAGGCACTCCTTTATAATTATTAGGATAAATAAAAACAGGTTTGAAATCATTCCAATGTATACTATAGGACAGTAAACCAAAAATATTGTTTAAAACTGGAGAGATTTAAAAATATGCATAAATAAATAAATGTTAACTGGTAAAATAAGATATAAATGAACCACAAAAATAAAACAAGTTAGCCTACATTTATTTGTTATTGGCTATGGTAGGTTATCGGTTATGTTCACATACTTATTTGATTATTAAAATGCAAACCGATCTTTTTCATATGGGTGTTTTAGAGTTGTACCCCCTAGATCAGTCTCTAGTAATTGGGTGCTCAAAGTGCACCAGATTGAAGCATTTTACTTTAAAATGTTAAAAAAAATCTTCTCGGGGGGGCACCCCCGGACCCCTCAAGAGGATGTAAAGTCCACCCCCCAATTAAAACATGTTCATGCAATACTAAATACATTTGAAGCCTTTTTATATAAGCTGTCCACCATATCAATACGTTTCTCTGTTTGTAGTGTATTGGTCTTCTGTAGAGGTTTTTCATTGCCAGCTAAAATCTTGCCTAGGGCAGCAAATTGGTCAAAACCGGCCCTGGTGTCATCCCCACAGCACCCCCCATTTGAAACATGTTCCCACGGCTATGCTGATATCAAGCAACGGAAAAGTTTTATTGCTTATGGATTATCAGAACATTTCAAAAGGGACACAGTCACATTGGATATTAACCTATGGATTAACTACAGCATAGTTTTTATCGTTTTAATGCCATTGAAGACCAGTTTAGACCAGACAAAGACGAAGGTAAGCCATGTTAGCGTTGTGGGCTACCTAGTGCCACATGTTTTGATGTACGTTTTTGTTGATAACGTCGCGAGATTGTACCTTTCAGTGTTGAGGTGGGCACCGTTATATTCTGTGTCTCCTTCCGATCATAAACGATGTGTTGGATGTGCACCTAGGTTAAGTAATAAGGGGTGGAGTGATTTTCAGTGCAGTAATAGGTTAGCATTTTTCGCTCTGGGCTAATTCAGAGGCTCACTGTTAGCATTGTGTGTTTTTTTTAGGAGAAAAAATGAAAAAGATCAGTTAAATTAGTTTTTTTCCGTTTTATGGATACAAAATATTCATAGTTTATTAAATATTAAGGTTCCTTAGACTAAGGTGACCAGATTTTCTAAATTAAAACCAGGGACATTTTGAGTTTTGCGGTCAATATATCATTAACATAACCAATTTTCTTCACTGTTAAAGAAAAAAGGGGGACAATTCTGGTTCAATGTAATTCGAACATTTTAACTGTTTGATACAAACAGAAGGACGATAGCTCATATATGAGACTTCAAAGGTATTTTACTTTGAAACTGTAGATCAGATTGTCCAGATTCTCTCTGAGTGATTAGATGGGGTGTCCTGCTATCACCCTGAAGTGAAATAAGTCTTTGATACTGGATAGTTTTTGTTTTATTCTTATCTAAAAATAGAGGGACGATAGCCAATATATGAGACTTCAAAAGTATTTTATTTTCAAACTCTACATCAGATTGTCCTGATTTTCTCTGATTGACTAGATGGGGTCTCCTGCTATCACCCTGAAGTGAAATAACTATTTGATTGACTTCGAATGACTCTTTGATTATGGACGGTTTCCATTAAATAATAATCAAAATATAGATGGACAATAGATCTAATTTGAGATTTTAAACAGCATACATTTTAAATAGTCACCCAGTGGAAATGTCAGATATGTCTTCATAACTATACTTACATTTTATATTCACTCAGTTATAATGTGGTAGTTATACGTAGTTTGTTTTAAATTATTATTGATCACATTATATAGTACATATTTCTTAATTTAAGCTCCAGTATATATGAATATGTTTGGCGTGTTTTTTAGGTATATTTCTTATTGACCGAGTAAACGCTTTTATTTTGAAGGCAGTTTTTACAGGCCTCTACCGTAATCCATAGGCTATTCGCACACCGCAATACAACGTGCTTTTGACTGTAATTTCCGAAGTGGGGGCTGGCTTGACCACAGTCTGTTAACCCAGTGTTTCCTGACATGAAACGTTTTATTTCACATTGCTATGTGTTTTTAACGTATATTAAAAAACGGGGACATTTCCGGGGACAGTTTCAACCGGGGACAGGCCAATACAAACGGGGACTGTCCCCGGAAAACGGGGACGTCTGGTCACCCTATTCTACCTACTCTCTGTTGGCTGTGGCTGCAGGTAGCAGCCTCAGCTTGCATTTAGCCTTTATGCTAGGCTAATACATCTTCGTATAGTTTCTGCTTTTACCAGCATCCCTCTTTCAAGTTCTTTGTTAAGACAACAAGCATACATGCTGATCTAAGAATATATAAATCCATAGGAGTAGTAGTAAATATGTTGTTACTGTAGCTAATTAGTTACATCAGTCACCATGCTGGGTTGAACCTAATGTATTTTAAATAGTACATTAGAATTATAAATTAAGTAACTTATACTTAGCTACATTGTATTAGGTTAAAGTACACACAGCTACTCCAATTAAAGAGTAGATAATAGCAATTATTGTAATTAATTATCCGGTATAATTATTTATCCATTCAATATACCATGTTTCTGTGCTTATATATATATCAAATTAACTACGACAAGAAACCTGTCAATACATCTTGTGTCTTTTCTTTACTACAGACTCCACTACAGTCTCCTCAACAGGCAAATCAATCTCAGAGCCCATTTTCTGAATAGAGACATACAGCTTAAAGCGTATTGGCCTGACATTCATTATTCATTCATGAATTCATCAAAGACTGAGTTGTAACAAAGAGGGCATTTGGATGCCTTCATTGCAGGAACTTTTGGCTGAAAATCCTTTTGTAGCTTATAAACCATTACCTAGATATATCTACAGTCAACTTCATAATGCTGGGGCTAATGTTAGCACAGTCTGACCAGCCTGTAAGAAAGACTAGAGCATTGCTGGTGGGATGCCCCTTTCCAAACTGGCCTGGCCTTAAGTCCCACTAAGAATGGCGGATGAAAGGAGAGAGCACTCTGTTTCCTGGGGCACCACTATCTCCTGCTTTCTATGATAATCCCGTCTTTATACCAAAGGGCCAGGATGGCAACCATGATGCTTCTGCTTCACGTTCCTCATTGTCACTCTCATATTACAACCAAATCTTTGCATCTTAAGTAGTCAGAGCTATTTGATACGCCATTTGTTCACCCTAGCTGGAATGCGTAAGATCGCATTTCGAGATCGAAGCAGAAGAAAAGGAGGCAAAGGAAAAAAAGAGGTTATTTTGGTTTAGCAAATATTAATGATTGTGCTGCCAATGATTCATTTTGATAAATTCTAAATCTTGTTTTTTATGTGATTTAGAGGACAATCTCCTACCCTTATTACATACAGGAGTATTGAAACGGAGGTAATTTCTCAGGAGAAAAAACAGTAGTGCAGTGGGAAAAAAGTGAGGTCAGTTTGCCCCAAGGCAGGAGCAGCAGTTATTAATAACAGAAGTACAGGCAACAAGAGCGCTGCACTTGTATGGTGTCCATTGGGAGCTGGTTGCAGTAAACATACAGCTCCATACACCTGGAGAACATGCCACAACAGCAGTATTCGTGTGTGTGTGTGTGTGTGTGTGTGTGTGTGTGTGTGTGTGTGTGTGTGTGTGTGTGTGAGTGTGTGTTTGTGTTTGTACGCCTAGGAAAGTGGATGGACAGAGAGCATACGTTAATGCTTGTATGTTATGTCATGGTTGAATATTAAAATGTATTGACATCGTTTTATTCTGTCAATATTTAAATTGAATTAAGGATATTGTTTTACTAATAAATACGTCCTGCTGTAGAAAAATAAAGTATATCTCCAACTGATTGAACAATAATACTTAAACCCTGAATGCTCATTGGATTTTATTTAATACAATTTAAATGTGGTGTGTTGGAGGGTGGCATAACAATAGCAATACCAACACATTAAAGGTTGAAAGGTTAGTCTTTTAAACAGTA
The DNA here is from genome assembly GCF_000735185.1 of Notothenia coriiceps. NCBI lineage: Eukaryota > Metazoa > Chordata > Actinopteri > Perciformes > Nototheniidae > Notothenia > Notothenia coriiceps. Next base: position 184,551 of record NW_011366116.1, on the reverse strand, counting down.
AGCATTAGCTGGTAATGGGGCACACATTTATATTAATGTTGATATGGTTACCTGGATTTTAATAAAACTTTCCCAAGTTGAAGTAAACATTGAAACTATTTTCAAGCTGTAATACAATAGACCATGCAGCCAATCAGTAACAACAGTTTTCCACTTTAGTAGCAAATAAATAAGACTGTTCAACATCAGTTTTAGTGCCCTTTGATAAAGCAAAGGTCATCAACACACCATAGCTCTTTATCTGGTATTTCAGTAATTCGATACATTATGTTATTTAGGGCTGTAGGATAAGTTACAAATCCTTTTTTACAGTGCTTTCTCCCATCTCGTCTTTAATTACCAAAAACTCGTACTCATTTCTCCCAAAAGTGATGAAACATTGCTAGCAACATCTTCTGCCACATTCTGTGTTGTGTGATGTTAAGCTAACTTACCACAAGATGATGGTTTGACTAAGGCGTTACTATGGAAACCAAAACTGAGAAGTAGATTGGACAAGGTGTTAACATCCCTCGGTGTCCCAGCTAATATCAGCTTTGTCTTTTCATTGAATTTGTTCTAATACATGGGACATAGCCATGGCATCTTTTTTTGCCACGTGGAAGCAGGGACATTATAATGTTTTTTTTAACACAATGAACATTTATGGGTCTAAAGTTTTCTAATTATTAATAATATTAATATTATAAGATTCAGATCTACTCAGTAATATGATAAAAAACTAAATGAAAATGTGTTTAATTCCCAAAGAAAGCCCTTAACAGCTACTGCTCTGTATAGTATGCACTATGCCACATCCTCTTATTCATTCATAATGTCCTGCTGAGGCCACTAAGGACTCTTTATGTGCTCATATTAGTAATCATAGCATTATAATAGAAGCCTTATACCAGTAGTATCAGGCACACTTACACTAGGAATAATCAATGCTTTAACAGAGGACATTTTTCCTTACTATAACTTAGGCTAGAAAAATGCTGTATGCTGCTTTTATCTTTAAATTATCTGTTCGTCCTCTTAGAAAATACAATCTATTTGCATGTTAATGCTCAAACAAGCATCACGGCAGTTAAAGGTTATTACAAAGTGATTACATAAATTATTGTCAGTCAAGTATCCCCAGGTTTTGCCGGATTAAACAGAATTCAGCACTGAATCAGGTTTTAATAGTATTTTATTTACACTGATCAAACTGTCTGACGGTCATTTCTGTTGACAAATAAGAACACACATGTTTTCCCCTTTGTGTAAATATTCTGCAGATGTGGTGTAAATGAAATGCCCTTTTTTATTGGCAAACATTGGCTTGTATTTCATGACACTTACCCCGCTAAGCTATAACTCCCGAGCATGTGTTCCACAGTTTAAAGACAGTATGGATTTTCTACACTAGTAGCACTCCATGTTTACAGGTGCCAAGAGGGAAAGCCTGTACGTGGGCTGGGGTTGCCAAGAGACAGTTCAAGGCTTCTTGTTGAAAGGCATATGTCTAAAAAGAGTTGTGTAATATTAAAAACACAGAATGAAACAGTAATCTACCGTAAAGTTGCTTGTTGCGTACTGCACTCGGCTATTGGTTTGTGAACTACAGCTGAAAAGACATATGCCCAGCAAGTGTAAAGACGGTCTGAATCAGAGAGACTGACCTTCAGAATCAGAGACGCTGACCTTCTCTTCATCGAGCTTTAGGCAGCTAAGTAAGTGTAAATCCTCAGCAGCCCTGTTAGAAGTTCATTCCTGGCTCAGCTGGCTGAAATGGAGCAAAGACTCCAAGCTTTCAGCCTCCGTTGCTGAGTGTTTTGTCGTCGGGGGTTTATCGTCTGCCTGTCAGACTGAGTTTTAGCTGAGCAGAAAGGGAGGAGATTATAGACTCATTACTTTCTGTTTCCCAAAAATGTGTTTTACTGTTTTATAGTTACTCAATAATACATATCATTTTCTGAATTGCACTAAAGCGTGTTTTGACATTTTTTAATCAATCATTCATTTTATAATTGTAGACATGAAAAGTTCCGGAAAGCAGTATTTCAAGTCTAACACTCCATTTCCATACTCTTGGGTGCAATGTGAACAGAAAGTGTGATTCTGCCAAAGCAAATAAAGCTAGCTGTTGGCTAAAATGTGTATTAGTTTACATTTTTACGGCTTTTTTAATATGCCAAATGAGCTTATTACCCATGCAGACAATTGTCACTGGATTACTTTGATCCTTAAACATAAAAACCCTGGAAGGAGTTATTTTTGCTATAAATTCCAGGCAGGTTTATGGATTTGTACAAACAATGTGTTTATCTTTGTCCCTCCTATTTCTCCCCCTGCGATATAACTCTCCCTGTATGAACCTCTTGTTTAATCCTACTCTGCATTTCTTACACTTACGCACAAACCTGGCAAAAAAAATCTATAGTTTCTACACTTTACGCTTCAACCAGTAGCTCTATAGCTCACTCTTTCGGTCAGTCGATCCACAGCAATATACTTCCAGTGCATGCATGCGCACAACAGCAGAACGAAAAATACTGCACCACCAATGAGAGTGCTCATGTGCCAAGGATATGCCTGATTTAGATCTGCCTTTTTTTTCTACCACAATATTGACATCCAATCATTTATTTGTCAGCATTTATCACATTTAATTTAACAGTCTTTTCCTTCATAATTCATTTATGTCTAAACTTCCAGAGAATACAACCAGTGAAACGGCAGTATCCATCATTTGCATTGACATTCTTAATACTTCAAGAGCCGGGTTAATGGTGTCCTCCTGTCTTGCAGGGGCGTGGTGAGAGTGGACATTAATCTGCAGGATGTTGATATCGACCAGTGCTCCACTGACGGCTGGTTTGCTGGAAGCCATCGATGCAACCTGACCACTATGGAGGTGAGTGCCGAACATGTGGATTAGACAGAAGATTGATTCGCTCTGGAAAACTGAACTGTAACGTACACGCCTTCAGTCACATCTCCACCAGGCACTAAATGGAAAAGCACTAAATCTGTACATCTGTTGGTGAATGGATGGGAATCTGATTCCTATTTTATTACACTGCTACCACCTACTACCACTTAACTAAACATATGATATACATAGACATTTCTTTTTTAAAACCTCCAATTAAACAACATATATGTTTATGGGGTGTTTCCAAAGCAGATCAATGATTTACAAACGGTGACATGTATAGTTGTTTCATACTATACAATAGCATTTACTGTAAAGAAAACACATCTTACTGTATGTATCCATATTGAATTTTTTAGGTCTATGCTATGTTAAAGGTCACCTATTATGCAAAATCCACTTGTTCATGTCTTTTATACATAAACATGTGTCCCCTCTGTAGAAAGAGATTCAGAAAGTTTCAGGAAAAAATATTCGCTGGCTTTTTGTCCTGATCCATTTGTATAAAAAATGAGCTGATCAGATGTTGGCCGCTTTATGATGTCATAACGTTTTTTTTGGCTTGTGTAACCATTAGCCAATCACCAACCAAGGTNATATATGAATATGTTTGGTGTGTTTTTTAGGTATATTTGTTATTGACCGAGTAAACGCTTTTATTTTGAAGGCGGTTGCATTACGGTAGAGGCCTGTAAAAACCGCCTTCAAAATAAAAGCGTTTACTCGGTCAATAACAAATATACCTAAAAAACACACCAAACATATTCATATATACTGGAGCTTAAATTAAGAAATATGTAGTCTACTATATAATGTGATCAATAATAATTTAGTGAATGTAAAATGTAAGGATACAGTTATGAAGACATATCTGACATTTCCACTAGGTGACTATTAAAATGTATGATGTTTAAAATCTCAAATTAGATCGATTGATAATATTTTGATTATTATTGAATGAAAACCATCCATAATCAAAGAGTCATTCGAAGTCAATCAAATACTTATTCCACTTCAGGGTGATAGCAGGAGACTCCATCTAGTCAATCACAGAAAATCAGGACAATCTGACCTAGAATTTCAAAATAAAATACTTTTGAAATCTCATATATGGGCTATCGTCTTTCTGTTTTTATACAAGAATAAATAAAAAACTGTCAAATTATCAAGACTTATTTCACTTCAGGGTGATAGCAGGACACCCCATCTAGTCACTCAGAGAGAATCTGGACAATCTGATGTACAGTTTCAAAATAAAAGACCTTTGAAATCTCATATATGGGCTATCGTCCTTCCGTTTTTATACAAGAATAAATAAAAAAACTGTCAAATTATCAAAGACTTATTTCACTCCAGGGTGATAGGACACCCCATCTAGTCACTCAGAGAGAATCAGGACAATCTGATGTAGAGTTTCAAAATAAAATACCTTTGAAGTCTCATATATGAGCTATCATCCCTCTGTTTTTAGATAAGAATAAAACAAAAACTGTCCAGTATCAAATACTAATATCACTTCAGGGTGATAGCAGGACACCCCATTTAGTCACTCAGAGAAAATCAGGACAGTCTGATGTAGAGTTTCAAAATAAAAGACCTTTGAAGTCTCATATATATATATATGAGCTATCATCCCTCTGTTTTTAGATAACAATAAAACAAAAACTATCCAGTATCAAAGACTTATTTCACTTCAGGGTGATAGCAGGACACCCCATCTAATCACTCAGAGAGAATCTGGACATTCTGATGTACAGTTTCAAAATAAAAGACCTTTGAAGTCTCATATATGAGCTATCGTCCTTCTGTTTGTATCAAACAGCTCAAATGTTCGAATTACATTAAACCAGAATTGTCCCCCTTTTTCTTTAACAGTGAAGACAATTGGATATGTTAATGATATATTGACCGCAAAACTCAAAATGTCCCCGGTTTTCATTTTGAAAATCTGGTCACCTTAATATAGCCTAACATTAGTTTTTTACTTCAGAAATCATAAAGTGGTGTTAATATGTGGAGATTATTCTGCTGAACTAAACCTGTAAGTATCATAAACGTTTGTTTGACAGAGAGTACTTTCTGCAATAATTCAAAATCACATGTAGAAATCCCACTGATCCAGGGAGATGCTGCCTTCAGGGTCCACTATAACCCCCCTCTTTCTCCCTGAGCAACAGTCTGAACTCACCCGGGTCCGGGGCCAGGCACTCGCACTTGTACATGGTGACGTACTCAGGCTTAAAGTCGGTGTTGATGGGGTAATACTTGAAGGAGCCCACCATCTTCTTAATGGCGTCTGAGATGAAGATGAAGGAGATGAGGCTGGAGAAGCCCTCCTCCGTGAAGCGCGTCATGTATTTGATGATGAAACTAGCGTCTGTAGCTACCAGGATGAAACACTGCAGACACGAGTGCATCCCGATCCACAGACGCAGCTCCATGTAGTCGATATCGTTGCTCCTGTGGGAGTGAACATCAGAGAAAGCATGGTTAAAACAGGGTACATTTTGAAGCTTTTAAAGAAGCTCTATCATGAGTTTTCTCTTTCCTGTAGTTTTGGTCTTTGCCTCAATGCTTTTCCCATTGTATGAAGCACTTTTACAGTACTTGCTTTGTTTTAAAGATATATACATGTACTTGTTCTCACCTATAGCAGGAGATGTAGTGATTCTCTGTATAAAGACATGATGAAATAACCCTCTACTTTAAAGAGTCCTCTCCTGCTGATGTTCAGGTGTATATCAGTATGTAGTGTCTCTACTTTAAAGAGTCCTCTCCTGCTGATGTTCAGGTGTATATCAGTATGTAGTGTCTCTACTTTAAAGAGTCCTCTCCTGCTGATGTTCAGGTGTATATCAGTATGTAGTGTCTCTACTTTAAAGAGTCCTCTCCTGCTGATGTTCAGGTGTATATCAGTATGTAGTGTCTCTACTTTAAAGAGTCCTCTCCTGCTGATGTTCAGGTGTATATCAGTATGTAGTGTCTCTACTTTAAAGAGTCCTCTCCTGCTGATGTTCAGGTGTATATCAGTATGTAGTGTCTCTACTTTAAAGAGTCCTCTCCTGCTGATGTCTCTACTTTAAAGAGTCCTCTCCTGCTGATGTTCAGGTGTATATCAGTATGTAGTGTCTCCATGCTTTAATGTTAAAAAGTGAACTGAAAATAGTGCTTTATGTATA
>NW_011366116.1:169274-178430 GCF_000735185.1 Notothenia coriiceps | reverse complement strand
TGATATATTGACCGCAAAACTCAAAATGTCCCCGGTTTTCATTTTGAAAATCTGGTCACCTTAAGGTAGAGTCTCCAATCGGCTTATTGTCTCTTTTAAATGCTCTGTCTTCCTAGCTGCTAACTTGCCACAGTTTGAAATGTAAGGACTCACCTGTTTTTACAAGGTGTGTGAAATCTGTAACTTCGTTGTTTGAAAAGTACCCATGGCTAAGCTAAAGTCAAGCTAGCCTTCGATGTTTGACAGCTTGCAAGGAGATCATCAAGATTGCCACTGGTCCTTTTTTTCATCCGGACTCAAAACATTAAATAAAAGTGTTTTCAATTAAGTTATAAGATCTGCATTTATGCTTGTTGTCTTACAAAGGATTTGAAAGAAAACTCCTTATTCTATCAAATAATAGTACAAATAATAAAAATTTAATAAAAGTGTTTTAAATTAAGTCAAATGTAAGGTACACATTTGTACTCATGAACAAAGGCTTTGGCAAGACTTTCATACAAGAGCAAGACAGAATAATAATGGGAATATGGGAACATTAGAATGTAATACATTTATGTCAGTATTCAAATTTATGACAAAGTAGGGACATAAATAATACAGAATCCTCTGCAAAGCTATGTTAAGACTTCCGGTTGTATGGGCAATTTTCCATGTGTAAACTGAAGGATTCTTTTTATTCATTTATATATATGTATATATATAGCTCTGGAACAGATTTTTATTCTGAAGCAAGAATAATAAGCCCTGACAGTTACACTGACTGTGGGCAGATAAACCAAGAATAACATAAAGGAAGAAAGAACATGGAAGAATGGCATAAGCTTAAACATGATCCTTTAGCTTATCCATGTAGCCAGAAGCCTTGCACGCCCAGATGAACTTCCATGCACATTTTCTCCTGCCCCAGTGTCTTGACAAGAACACATTGCTGTCCTTTAAGAAAGGCGCAGTTCGTGCATTTTGCCATGGAACAATCCCAATGCATGAACCGTGCAGCCCTCCAAAAGAAAATGTCTCTTATGTGATGGAAATGCATTAGGCTGACAGGACGAGCAGAAGCTAATGTGAGTGTAGCCGCTGGGCAGGATGCTGCTTGTCTACCAGCGTTTCAGTGCGACCTGGGTCATTGTATTGAGTTCTGTCGCTGGTAATAAAAAAAAAAACACGATGCCTGTCAAAGAAGGCAAATAAAGACTTATTTTCTTTTTTTTCAGAGCTGGCACTTCTGGAATCTTGACACACTCTTGTCATTAAAAGCATTCCTCTGAAGACCAAACATCAAGTCAGAAGATTGTCAATAATTTGAGCTGCTGACGAAGAAAACTTGACAGTTGGGGGAAAGCGTAAAATGATTGATAGTCTGACTGTAGTTGTTGACAAGCTACGGTGATATGACAATCAGAACAAAAATGTTTATTTCTAAATGAAAACTCAATCATGGTTTCTAATAACCAGCACTTTATAATTGGTATGTCCACCTCTATCTTTGCTATTCTATATTTTGCTTTCTAACTAATCAGCATAATATATTGTTGTCAGCATCAGGATAATTTAGAACAAGGCAACGTACAAAAATGCAGTAATTAAAAGCATATCAACCCCTACGTGCATTCATTATGAAACGTCTACAAATAAATGATGATTCATCATGAAATCTTGAAGTACAGCGTATTTCCTGTATTTTGCAAACACCCTTCGACAACTTCCAAAAAAATGAAGGAAATGAGAAACCCTAAAAGCAGCTTAATTCCTTTACCAAATCTTTTCCTACTTTTCTTGACCCAACACAGCAGTCTGTTGTCCCTTATAAGGCCTGTTCTATAATCTATTCACCAGATTATAAAGGATAAACCTACAGTAATGATATTACAGTTATAATCCTTTGAAAGGCAACCAAATGACATCACCATAATAGTATCAATATCACTGAGATTAGCCACCTCATTAGCAGTATCCGTAGGAATAGAATATCTCTGTATAGCAAGCCAGGAAGATGGTAGTTGGATTTTCTGTAACGTGAAATTTACTGGCTGAAGGCATCGTATTGACTTAATGAGCAGCGGAGTCCCAGTGACGTCAGCAGTGAGCGAAGGACAACCTCAGGGATATTTAAACCTTGCTTTCTTTAGGTTGCACTTAGCAGAAAGTGTACAAGGTTAGACTCATTTCAGCTGTACTTGTGATTTCTTACATCTTTACTGGTTAAGAAAGCTTCCTTCTCTTAGCCCCGAGTCCCCACTAATTTTCCTCTTTGATGCTTTTTTTTCCATCCTGCTTCAATTCATTTGAGCTTACCATCATATATTATCATGTTCAACCCAGGGAATTGTGGGGTTTCCTTCCTATTTGTTTCTGGATGGTGTCCATCTAAGCAGATGCTGCTGGCTGCTCCTGGAGCTCGAGGCCTCCCTCTCTGTTTTACTGCTGGGTGTCCCACAGCAGTCAGGCTGTCCAGATTTAAGCTGCCTGTACAGCAAAATAGGGCGATAAGCCAAGCGTAAATGAAGACGATCCTACCATCTAATTACAGTAGAACCTATTTGGCCTTTGGAGAAATATGCTGAAAAAATGTCTCTACAGTTTGCCTGATTATACTGCTGCTGCTGGAGCTTCAAGCCTCGAAGCAATTAACGTCCGTGTTGTGAAAGGTTATTTTGAAGTACAGCATGTTTTCACCTACAACACACCCCACCTTCTTCACCTCCTTTCCTTAAAAAACGACTTTTTGCATTTGTGCGCCTGTGTAGTTACAAGTTTTTGTCTGAAGTCTGAAGAGGGATCTGCCAATTAGGACGGTTCGTATCATGCTGAAACATTTCTCAACCTCTAACAATGGAAAAACACACACACACACGCACGCACCACGCACACACACACACACACACACACACACACACACACACACACACACACACACACACACACACACACACACACACTGCATGCTTGAAAACAGCCACTCCTCCCTGTGGGGTGTAAGCTGCCTCCCCTGTGCCTCTAGTGCAACTGAAGAGACGGACGGGAAGAGAAGAGAGGAAATGTGAGAGGTGCGATTTCTTACACCTTTATAGAAACAAACGGTTGATCCATACCAAACACATGTCAACACACTCCTAGCATTAGATGTTAAACACCTTCAGGTTTCACAAACAAACGGCAGGAAAAAAAATGCCTCAACTTTTTATTTTTACTTTCATGCATTAAATAAGTCACCTTGCTGCTTGATACGTCATCACGCCCAACAGGAAGTGACATTTAAAGGAATCAAGATGGCCCATGCAGGGTGGTTGTTCTACATCATTCATTATTAATTCATTGTTGTATTGATTGTGTATTCATCTGAAGGGACAGCAGAGGAGAGCTGATGTCGGAGGGAGCTATATTATGCCCTCCTCTCCTGTTTCTTATCTGGACGTGTGCTGAAGTACAGGGAGGATGCAGGATGAGCCGCCTCCCACTTTGATATGAGCCTCTGAAAGACGGCTGTTAAGAGACAAACTGAGACAGAATGATGAAGAAAGCTTACTGACTGAATAAGCACACAATTGTAACCAAAATCAATTATGACTATTGTAATAGCATTCACTGAGATAATCCTAGCAAGGTGTTTAAGGCATTTGGTTAATGATGTGGAAACACGACTGCCTGGCAATCTACGATAAATATTCTCTTATAAATTGCCAAAAAGCACAGCATGTTTGTTGTTGAATTTTGCTCAAATGGGTCAAACGTTTCGTCAAATACTTTGCATTTTGTTGAGAATTAGATGAGAAAATCTTAACCCATCTCATTTCTTTGCACTAAGAGATGAAGCAGCTTAGTGAGCTTATTTTAGCATAAGGAATGGAAAATGTCCAATGTATTAAATTAAATATTTGCATTGGTCCTAATTATATAGAATAAATGTTCTACAAGCAACTCACATAATCTATGAGCATCCGTAATTTACAGTAAGGTTACGAGGAGTGTTGATTAAGCATTAAAATGGAATACTTATTTTGACTGGTGCTATACTTTTCCCCTTGTGAGGAAAACAAATTCATGGATGGAGGTTGCTCCCCTGCTCCTTCCTGCACAGTGGGGTGTTTCTTTCAGTGCTGCAGGACAAAACACTCTCCAAGGACTTAAAACAATACCAAACGCCCACGCATGTCACACCTTCGATCTAATGGAGGCCATGAAAGGGGAAACATTTAGAAAACGGATGGGAAGCTTCAACACCAGGAATTTGGCTTTACAGATCAATTGGAGTTCAGACTGTCCATTAGTTTAGTGTACCTTCCTATCAAACTGTTTCAGTATCTGACACTGAGTGTGTGAAGCTGCTCTGAGAGGCTTTACAGTGGGATAACACCAGGTGATAGCCTATTACAGTTTTAATCACTGCAGGTTTTGACTTTGCAATCCATGCCTGCCTGTGAGCAACTCAAGTGTATCAATTAAAGATTCATCATATAGGCTATACACACACACCTAGTTATCTGGATTAAATATTTATTACGAAGATGTTGGTCAGGGTCATAATGGAGCCTTTACACTTAATTATTCCAGTGTATATCAGAGCTGGTGGCATAAACGTGGCACATTTTCCGAGCAGGCTGCAGCAGGGGTGGCTTCAATACATGGATTGCACAAAACAGCCAAATATTTCAACATTTATTCATCTGCAAATGCCAGCTGATGTGCTTTCTCTCATCTCAGAAAGGTTCTGACTCATCTAGATTTACAGAGAAGGGCACAGAACATTTCCTGAGTAGTAAAGCATGCAGTCTGTGAGTCTTTGAAAAATGAATTAGGGCCTGTAGCCAGGGGTTTCCACCACTGCTACATCCACTAACATTAAGGGTTATTTTTAGCATCCCGGCGCCTTCTCAGACTGGAGGGGAGTAGAAACCCCCCTGGTAAACAGGGGGAGGCCAGTGGGAGGCTGCGGTATGTTTGAGGAGGAAAGAGGCAGGTAAGCTTTATTTATGTTGGTTGCAGATGAAGTGGTGGTTTAACAGGCCATAACTCACCTTTAGGTTGGCATACATCTTTCTCACACATTTACACATTTAATAATTCAAGTCATTCGTGCAAGGCTTATGAACAGGGTCTTTCTAATGACAATAAGTGATGTTTTGCTGAGCTTGTTGTTTACCAGATGTTCTATTTTAACCAACATAACTGTTCAGGTTTCATCTGTGTGCCTACCTGAATTCAGGAGCCAGGTTGGGCTTCAGGCCATAGAAAGCAGCCGATAAGGTCAAAAGCCAGCGGGGAACGAAATTCCCATGTTCACACTCCAGGTAGGGCGCAGACCATTTCACATGTTTCTTGTCCGGGATAAAACTCTCTCCCCTTTTTAGAGAATTGTCCAGTGATTTAAAATCTTGACTCATGACCCTCTTATGGAAATTGGGCTTCTTCCTGTCTTTGACACCGTGGTACCACTCTGTGTCTGCTGTGCGGTTGTGCAGATGGTGGTGTGCCATGCTGGAGAGGTCATGGAGAACTATCTCCCCACCGGACCTGCTGGCCTGGAGAAGCACCGAGGGCCCCTCCACAGACGAATCCGCGCTAAAAGTGACCACAGCCCGGTGGATCTTGGCGTCTCCCTCCAGAATACTCCTGACTAAGGCATGGTACCACTCAATGTCTTGCCGGAGACTCTGCTCCCTGGACCTGTTGGCTTGCAGGATCATGTTGAGGAAGTTTGTGGCGTGCAGCACCGTATCCAACACGCTTCTCATGGACTGATGCGGGGTTGATTCTGACCTTCCCCGCAGAGAGGTGAGCTCGTACCTCCGCGAGCAGTTGGCGTGCTTTAAGGTGGTCGAGTCCCCCGTGTGAAGAAAAGCGGTGACCACCCTGGGGAGAAGCTCCTCTAGGTTCTCCGGCGTCTCCCCCGGTGGAGGCTGAGGCGCACGGAGATGCCCCAGCTGCCGACGGTGCGTCTGAGCGCCGTAAACCGCCTCCCGTGCTCTCACATCTTCCCCATGCGCTGACCATTCCGCGTATTTATGGTTTGATCCGATCACAAATCCCACTTGCAGTAGCAACGACAGTCGGAAAACAGCCATCTCCCTCCAGGAAAAAGCTTCCACTGATGTACAGAGGATCAGAATTACAGTGGTTAGGGCGGGCGGGCTGTAAAAACAATCCAGCAAATTGCTCCGCTAAACCATCGCCTCACCACTTGTAGGATATTCTTGCGAGCTCCACGCCTCTGATCTTGAAATAAAAAAAGCAGAGGAGGGGGAAAACGGAACCCCCCTCGCTGTCTTCGCTTAAAAGCCCTTCTTCTTCTTTACAGATGCCTTATACAGCTTGTTGATGTTGAGTATCCGCTTGCAGCTGTTTCCCTCCACCTCTTCCTTTCTCTCTCTTCCTCTCTGTATCTCACTGTAGACTGTCTTGGCTTTGCTGTGCAGCGGACGCTCTCCCTCTGCGTGCACACTACTAAGACTGATTCAAAACGAGGAGGAAGGGAGGGGTAAAGCGGGCAGGTTATTGTTATATTTATATATTTGTATACGAGGCACCGAGTCAGGGAGTTTCTCACTTGGATGATAAACGCACTCCGCCCTCTTCCGACCACAACTGGCATTAAGTAGGCCTACCGAAGCCTCGAAGAGACACATCAGGAGCCCGTCTTCCTTCTCCTGATCATCCGCAGTTGGCTGCTTCTCCTGTCAATCACAACGCCAGTGGGGCGGGAGCTGTCCGGTGCTGAAAGAAATGAGGGCAGCGTCATCTAATTTATCTAAATGAAGCACTTAATTTAGATCAATAGGTGGAGATTTTTCTCACTTTGGCATTCAAGAGTCGTTTTTTCAATTGATCAGTGTTTAAAAGCTTTATCACTTCGACTTCAATTTCGAAGAGTATGCTGTTTGATAAAAAACAAGAAAACTAAACAATAATATGTGGGCAAAAACCTGGTAAACCCCACGCCTGTTTTTCAGGTTTGAGGCTCGAAAATGACATGCCCAGAACAATGACTATATCTTCACTTCTAAAAGGGGTAATTTAATAATGTATTTTCTCAAAACAATGATACACCAGTGAGTTGGATGTAGAAAAGTCAGAATCAATATAGATGTTTTTATTTTAAAGTAAATTCAGATTGAACATAGTAAAAAAAAAAGTAAATTATTGTTACAGCTCTCATAGACTCTATATAAAAACTACTCTTATTGACATAAATGTTATGATGGATTATCAGTAATGATTTCAAAGTGACAAAGAGACTTTGCATTAACCTTCAGCAGCGTTGAAGGTATATGCAGTATATGCGTTTTAATGCAATTGAACACAACTTTTGATCAGAAAACAGCAAATGTAAGACATATTTGCCGTTTTGGCCCCGTAAAGAGAAGTTGTGTGTTGTCTTTGCTTGCCTTCGCTGCCGTTTTGGTCGCACAGTGATGATACTTATAGCATTGGAATCTGTGGAATCTCAGCTTTCATATGATATCTAGCTTGTGCAGATCTGATGAAGTATAAAATATTGCTACCGTGAGTTACAGTATGTGCTAAGTACGTTAGCACTCTTTCGCTTAGTGCTAATTCAGACGCTCAGCGTTTGAGTTGTGTTTTGGTAAACATTGCTCATATCGTCAGTTAGCTGAGTTTCTTCCCGTTAAGTGGGTATGACACATGAATAGGTTGTTAAATGTTAAGAAGCCCTGATACACATCTTCGTGAATATTGTTGTGTTGTGGGGGCATGGGGTTTAACAGGTTTAAAGACACAGGAGGATTTTTCCTATGTCAATAAGTACAATATGGGTTAAATTACGCATATAACCTGAACTGAATGGCTAAAGATATCCCTGATTATATCATTAATGGGTCTGGGCACCATATATTTATTTAAGAACATTACATATTTATGATAATAAGCAACAATCAATGTCCAGAAATAATCTTTAGTTGTTATTTAACACTTAAAAACTAAATAAATTCTCCATCAGGTTTGAATATGGTGTGGTAATATTTTATCCACAATGTCCATCTACTAATTAATACATTTGTGATTTAAATCACGATTGGTGGATGAATGTACGGGATATTTTTTCTACATTATTGCCTATGGGATTAAGATGAGATTGTATGAAATAATCACATTTGGGTGTAATGTTTGAGCCATTTAGTTTGCAAGATCAAGTTTGAAATATGTTTGTTTGGTCAAATAAAAATAAAAAGCAACTCAGCTATCTAACTTCATAGATGTCCTTTGAAACCACCCGCCAACACTGCATCAAGTAAACTATAACAAGCCAAAAACATGTGTCTTTGTAATACTCAAACATATTACTGCATATTCTTTTAATTCTTAAATAAAATTGGCAACCATATCTAAACCTATTTGTGGGAATTCAGCCAAGCCTTCCCTTCAACCTGTATATTTCTAATTTTAAAAATGTATAATTTCTTTTTGTTGAGGCAGGCTGTTTCTCATTCAATATTTGCCAATTACAATACCCTACAGCAGAGTTTGGGGCGCAGAGATGTGATAGGTGGGTCGCGAATGGACGCGATGAACGGGACTTTTTATTTTTATTTTTATTTTTTTTAATTAATTTTTTGGACCTCAGGCCGGAATCGAACCTGGGTCCTCGCGGGCGTTAGTGGACTGTTACAGCCGGATCCGCTGGAGCCTCGCAACGGCGGGTGTTTGCGGCGGCGGGTGCGGTACCGGCGCAGCGGCGCTGTGAAAGTCCACGGCCCACCTATGTCAGAGCCAGCAGCCCGCCAAAGGCAGCGGCCCACCGGGAAAAGTCCCGAATCTCCCGATGGCCAATCCGAGCCTGCTCACACACACACACAACTGAAACCAAAATCATTTACAGCGTTGCAGTCGGGAAGAAAAGCAATGTGGAGCGGCACCTCACCACTTCATAAGGAGTTTAACCGTGACACTTTTCGAAATCCCGTTTGTGTCCCCCCACTTTACAAATAGGCCTATGTTTATTATAATTTTTTAACGCAAGCCGTCATCGCCACGGAGGAGCACACAGCCTCTGTGAGCGAGCGAGACAGAGAGAGAGAGAGAGCGAGAGAGCTAGAGAGAGCACACATTTATCTATTTAATATAGCCTAGGTGTAAAAAATAAAGTAAGAAATCATTCCAATGTGTGCTATAGGACAGTACAAAAAATAAAAAAAT
>NW_011366116.1:156999-169192 GCF_000735185.1 Notothenia coriiceps | reverse complement strand
GGCTCTCTTAAAGCGCCGGCCTTGTTTCCGGCTCCCAAACGGGCTCCCAAACGCCCTTCCAAAAACGGCTCCCAACGGCCTCTTCATGTTACCCCACAGTTTACCACGGAGCCTCAGTTTGCCGCTGCGAAGGCTCTGGTGCCTCGCAAAGCTCCACGCGCCGTGCGCACTAAAAACCCCGCTCATGCCGGCGTCCAAATTCTGCGCACGTCCGTGTTGATCCTGTAGCCAGGCCACTTCGATGTCGGGGAAAACAAGTCTTCCAATACTCCGAAAATAAAATCCCACCAGACTCCTTTGGCCCCTCCCACAAGGGGATGTCCTGTCCTTTTTTCCTTTCGTCATTCAAGCGATAAAAACTCTCGATTTTCTCTCGATTTATAATATGTTTTTGGATGTCCTCGGCTCGCGTTCAGGGCGTCCCGAGCTGAATAAGGGCGTCAAATGACGGCAAGACGGCCCCCTGGCGGAAACGCTGCCCCCAGGCTATGAATAGCGAGCAGGCGTCGGGCCCGTTCCGACCGTGACAGCTCAAAAGTCTTTAGCAGGAAAGCCTTGAACGCTGCATATTTATCCTGGGCAGGGGGAGATGTAATAAAGCCCACCGTCCGGGTCGCAGTGGAGCTCCCCAGCGCCGAAACAACGTGAAAATAGCGTGCTGAGTCATCAGTCACTCCGCGGAGGGCGAACTGAGCCTCCGCCTGAGCGAACCATGCAGATGTCTCCCAAAACTCCGGCAGTTTGAAAAATAAACGGCGTTATTTCCCATGCTCGGTTCAGTCTTGGATCCTTCAACGAGGCTTATGTCGGGGTCACCAATGTAGTGCAGAGAGACAGGAGTCGGAGGCGGGGTATCGAAGGTACAAGCTAGACTTTTATTTAGCATCTGAACACACATGAAAACAGCTTTTAAGCCCGGGAAGCGAAAACCGGCGGAAACAGGAAGTGCGGTTCACTAAAATGTCCGTGCGGAACAATACCCCAAACCATAGATCCGTGGGTGAATAATGTCAATCACCACAAGGTTAAGCAGTGTTTTTTCTTAGTAGTCGTTGTAAAAAAGATAATTGTGCAACCCTTTAACAATTTGAAAGAGAGACATCTAATATGTAGGAAAACGTGTATTTGAGGATATATCCTAAGGAAATTACTTGTAAGAGACATTTGTGCAACTATCTGTCTTCTAAGGGAACTTAAAGCACATTGTAAAAGAAAATGACATTTAAATATAAAATAATAAATTAACATGCCATATGCAACTTGTCACTGGTGTTATTTTTTAACTCTGGAATCACTGTAGCCTATTTACTTTCACGCTTTTATTTCAGGAATGGAATGAACACGTCGTATGGGACACTATCTCCTCCCAGTGGTCTCTCAGAGCTGAATGCACACCGCAATAACTTCACAAGTTGAGTCTTAGTAGAGCGAAACCTTTAACAGGATTTTTGCAAAATTACTGGTTACTTTTAAATATTTCTATTCATAAAAACTCATACAAGCTAAAATGTCATCCTGCAGCATTAAGATGTCTTTTAATAGGATATCACCCTAATACAAGCCCCCCAAAAAACTACAAGGGTCAATACAATGTTTTGTCTATATCATTTACGTATAGGTTGGCATCTCCCACATTACATCATAGTAGCAATATGCTATTTCTGCATTAACATAGACATTACAAACACAACAAGATTATACTGTCAGGAAGAAAACAGCAGTGTGAGTGAGAAATAAGAGCAACATCTACTGCAGTAGTTTTCTTGTCAGTATTTTAGTGAAAAAGAGGTCTGTGGTTTGAAGTGATCCATTGCTCTTACTGTTTTTGGGCTTTTGGCACACAGAGAAGGAAAAAGGTGCTTCCTACTTGAAATCAAGATAAAATACATTTTGTATTCAATTAGTACATACTTTAACAATCACCCCTCTGACTAAGTGTTTTTATAGGATGACTGGTCACTTTAATTGTTTGTTGTGCATGAACATTACATAACACATGCTCACATACTCTCTGTGTACAGCTCTTTTTCTTCTTGCCTTCCCTCTCTGTGTCCATGGCTGCTTTTGGCCTTATTAATCAAGCTGCTTGGCAGGTGGATGTGAGGAATGGGTGGGTAAAGTGTCTGACGGTGGAGGAGTGTGCAGTTGTGTGTGTGTGTGTGCCAGTGTGAAGGGAAGGAGAGAGAGCCAGCTGTTGCTCAGCACTAGAGGCCCACGGCTGGGTGAGCAGGGATAATTGCAGGTACCAGCCTGTTCCCATCTCCTTGATGTGAACCTGTGGCATAATGGAAACTGCTCTTTCACAGTGGAGGGAAATAGAAAAGAGAGAGGAAGGAAATGAACACACCGGAGGAGTTTAGAAAGAAGATCTGGTGAATATGGTTCACTTGAGATTCTTCCCCTAAGATCCCTGAGTCTAAAGTTGATTGTCTTCTGCTGCAATCCACAATGCATAGAGATTTCGGTATTTTGGCACATAGGCATCACTTTTGCCTACAAATGTGGTCTTTTCAGGATGACTTAGAATTGTTTGCCTTCATTTTTTTCCAACTTAACGAATTCCAAATATACTCATTGAGAAAACTTATGTATGAAAGATTTAACAACTACTGTCACCTTTGTTGTCTTAACGGGGTCCCCGAATCCTTTTTTAAGGGGTTTGTCTCCATCATATTTTTCTTTCCCTCCACTGGCTCAAAGGTGGAAACTCATTTCAGCTCAAGTTATTTCACAACAGACAAGTCAACTCCTTGACCACTAATGCATAGAATGCTGTTGAATATCTAAAGATTTTAATTCCATTTCAGATCACATGGGTGCAGGGATGTAGCCCCATCCTCCAAATTAAGTCTCCTTGCCAGTTAGAAAAGATAAACACTTATTTGCTTTTTTCTAAATCTTCTCTTCCTATAGTTGACTTTTTTCATAATAAAATTGATTTAGTCACATTTCTTCTACTGGTACAACCTTATCACAGTAGTGTAATACAGTGTTGAAGACCTCTTAATAATGAAATATCATTTGTTTAGTAAGTTACTTTTTCTAAATGTCCCCATTGGGAAAGTGAATTGGATCAAAGCATTCTTGCAGAGAATCATCAGCTTTGGTCTCAGTGAAAATGTTCTGTCCCATGATGGTTCAAATAAATTCTATCTCAGAGGTTTTTCTCCTCCTGCCAATGATAAACCCACAGGGGAACTCAAAATCTTTGTCGGTATTGGCACGGACAATCGTCACATTTATAAATGTTGGCATGAAGTACTGGCACCAGGCTTTGGTTCTGAAGTGGAGGTAAAACACACGCCCATAACTGCAAAGAGCTGAGCTGAATTCTTGGCAGCAGCGCCTCTGCCTTTGACCAAGGGGCTTGGCCAATACCATTGTGAGTACCAGAGTGGGAAGCCACTGAGAGATAATGTCTTGTTCTGCTAATATACTGTGGTATACTGTATAGGGAGCTTGGAACTAGATTACGGGAAAAAACTGAAGAATTAAACAAACATTTTTTTTAATGTTGTGCTGTATTATTACAATCTGAAAAACAACCAAGAGGCAAACATTTTGAACAAACAAATAGAGCATTGTATGGGCAATAAAATATTCCACAGTATAATTATGAGTTATTCCATTATGGATTGTGTGTTATTACACTTACAACCTTTAGAAATTGAGTAAGATGTGTAGCTGATGGCATAAGATATTATAACGTGTAATATGTAACAAAACATGTTTTGCATTTTATCCCATTTAGAGGAAAATGTAGAATTGTTTTCTTGATTTTATTGTTCTTCAATTAGCTATAAATATATTGCATTGTAGATGCAGGTCTACATATAACCTTGTGTAAAACAACGATATTAAATCATTGTTGATTGTGAAATATAGAGTATCTTAAACAATTTTGTGACACGACATCTCATTATAAGACAAGCTTGTTTTATACTAAAACAAGTCATCAGATCTGAGTCCGACAAGTTAAAAAGAGTGTGTATGCATGTCTTTACATCTATGTTATTAGTAGACTTAAGATGGATGGATATATTGATTATTACTGCATAGCGATGTGTTTTTTTCCGTGATCAACGGTTTCTTTCTAGAAAACAATCAGACACAGCTCAACATCGTGTTCATCCGAGGCTTCCCTGCTAATTACCTCAGACATTGATTTGCACCCCAATATACCTCTGTAAGAAAGTGCGAGGAAGAGGAGGAGAGAACAAAGAGCTAATGAAGGTGTCAACAGGAGCTCTCCACCAGAACACGATTTTTATTGGATTGAATTTATTTGCATTTTGATGCAAACTGGGGGCTGAACAGTAGCCGTTGGTGCCTATCTGCTGCTAACAGTCTTTGAGAAGCACATAGAGAGAAAACTGTGATTAAATTCAAGGTGAACCAAATAACCGAATGGTCCTGAAACAGATTACATTTAACTGGCGTCTGGTGACCGTCTGCCAGGAAGAGAATCCATTTCTCACTTGCAAAATGAGAAAACAACCACCCTGAGATGGATCTGTGTGAAATGAGATATGAGCCATGTCTCGGAGGACTCGCTCAGTTCAGATTGACAGCTGACTGACAGGGGTTAACTGCAACTGGCTCAGAGGTGTAAAACTGACCCTGCTGGACTCTTTGTTGAGGGCAGGGTTGATTCATGTCTGGATGTGGCTTGATTCCCAAGATATTGCTGTAATTGACCATTAGCTGACACCTCATTGCTACGCCTGTCAAGCTTTCTATTCTTGTGTTGGTGTCAGATTTAACACTCAGAATTGCAGCAGTTGTTGAAAGAGCATTATAAAAAGAGGTAACATATTTAACAGATTGCATAGGTAGCCTGGTTGAACAAGTACCTCAATTGCTTTGCCTACATGAATGAATCAACACGATGATTACTTTTTCCGATTACCCTTTAAAGAGCGGGTTTCAGAAGTATTTGTAATGTTAATGTGAATTTTAGAACAAAATATTGTTTATAATGCTGCATTCAGTTTTATGCACAGTTAAGGTCAAGTAGATGTAATTAAGACAAACAATTTGTAAAACTGATTTAACAGTATCAACTGTGTATTTGAATGAACACATCAAGTGTTTTTTCCCCAAATGACCTTCCAAAGTGAAGTGGGAACGAGGCTATAATATGCCATTCCTCCATATCTGAGCAATGTGTCCTGCAAGCCTGAAAACCAGCTGCAAAATGCACCGACTGGCTGGAAATGCAATATTCTTGGATCACTTGAGGGCTCCGTTCCTTTCTAGTTTTATGTGATTCCTCTCATACTCGCAGTGTCACTCAGCAGAGGCTTCAATTTTCTCAAAGACAGCGAGGGCAATGACATTGAGCGGCAGTTCACAACCAGGGAAGGACTCTCAAAGTCAACTTCCCCCACAATGACTCCATGTTTTCAGAGGAAAGGTTGTACGACAAGGGCAACTCTGTCTCTAATCATTAATGGGTACTATACGATACGATGCGATACGATAAACGTTATTGTCCCCGTAAGGACATTTGTTCTTACTCCGTCCTGCAGTTCCATATATATGTATGTATACAAACATAGTTAAAATAAAAATAAAGTATATTACATTACATGTGAGTGTTAAGAAGCAGGAATGACTGCTTATACAGTAGTTGTTTAGCCTGCTCTTGGGAACCCTGCATCTTCTACTTTATCAACCAACAGCACAATATGTCTTTGAGAACATCATCAAACTTAACAATAAGAGCATCAATATCACTGTGCAAGATGAAAGACTGTCAAGCGCTGTGTCAAAAAGCCAAAGAAGAATGTGTATCAAGCTTTCTCCTGGAAATGATTCGCTTTGATGAAACCAGTATCTTCTTTCCTGTAAATCTATTTAATTTATTTAAATAATTACCTTTATTTTCTGTTCAATTTTGAGCTTTTAACTAAGATATACAGTAAACATTATAGTTTTAAGTTAGCTCAATAATCTATGAGAAGAGCATTGAACATTTAAAAATATTTTGGGTGTGAAGTGCGCTAGAATTTGAAAATACACAGCTGGAAGAAATCTGCCATTTCCTTACAGAGCCCCTCCTCCAACACACACGAACACGCACATGACCAATGAGGGCACGAGATAAGTTTGTGCACAGATGGAAGGCTGACAGGCAGGTAGGCCATCCAGTTATTTTAGCCGGGGTGGCTAAAATGATTGGTCGTGCTTTTTACAGTGCTACGGCTTCCACAGATGAAATCTTTTTATGGATTTGTTGTCAAAGCACTAAAGATATTCATTGCTATCGGGATGTTAAGAGCATTCCATGGACTATAACAAAAAGTGTATCTCGAGCCGGTTTCTCAAACTTACCTATACCCCACCTTTAAGAGCATAAAAGGTTTAAAATAAATAAAATAAAGGACAGTCAGTAAAATGCGGTGCAAAACAGGTGGGTCTTGAGGCATTTCCTAAAAACTGAGAGTGAGAAGTTGTTCTCCTTTCTCCTGCAGTCAGTTGTGATTTCAGGTGTTGATGCTGCGGCCCACCCCCACCCCATCCACCTCCTGTCATCATGTCAAGTGCCAAGGAGAGCTAATCTAAAGAACTCATCACACCTCCTCTTCATCCCATCTCTTCATCTAATCCAGATCTTCAGCATCCTCTTCTTCCCATCTCTTCATCATCTCCACCAGTGTCTAGATCCCGGGGGGTTTCCTATTATACTCACGTCTGCCTTTCCCCATTAAGATATATGATATCACGATCGGGGTCTAATCGTCAAAGACTATTAACATTGATATCTGGCACATGTGTCAATAAATGTTCTTTAAGCAATAAAGGAAGTCTGATTGAACTGCAGTTGCCTGGACCACAATGCAATGCAGAAGACTTTTGCTTCAATCACCCACATGTAAACTACAAAACCAGGACATACTTACAAATCAGGAATGAACGAAACAACGTTTCTGAAAAGAAATTCTGTTCACATTTTTTATTCATCTAACCTTCCACTTATATTTTTGATTTCCCTTAGGCTATTGTCTAAAGGCTATTCTAGGCTGTCTTTTATTTTACAAATAGACAAAAATAAGCAATGACAGGGTTTTTTTTTTAAGACAAAGTGTTATATTTTAGACTTCATATCTCCAAATATACTTACAATATAATGTTAGTTAGCACAACAGCAATTACAGTACAGTATGTTCCCAGTCGTAGAGAGTGGTTGAGGTGCCCAGTTAAATGCTCTCCAAAAAATATAAAGTGGTATTATTTTTTACTGTAACTATAATGTGAATGCGGTATGAAAGCACTCCGAGCTTAACTACAGTCTGGATAAAAAAAGGACAAGGGTGCTTTTACTCCCTAACTATCAGCTTGCTGCTGAAATAAGAAATGGCGCTCGTATTTGAAGCAGCAAGCCAAAAAAAAAGAGAACAGCCAGAACAGAGGAGAACACAGCCACCCACACCTTGTTCCTCACATTGTATTAAAAGGAATTCAAAGATATTATGTCTAAAAATATCAGACCTAGCATTAAACAAACATGGGTATTATTTTGCAATTGGATACTTATGTCATTAAAGGTCTACTTCTATTACCAGATATACTATAACATTAATATGTTTAGGCATGGATTACAACACATTGTGAACAAATTAAACTTTGAATGCATTGAGCAAATGTAAAGGTGGATCTGGTATAGCTGAAAATGCTGTCGATTGAAATTAATGGTAAAATTGTGCTTAGAATGTGCAGTAAAATAAGCATATAGATGTATTTCCTAAATATTTCAGCTTGTCTACTCTGATTACACTTCCTTTCAGGTGATGTTGCAGACAATCACCTGAATCCAAGCTGTGCTGTCACACTGTTTTATTGCTTTGGTGACATCCATGTGTCAACACTTTACTCTGACTTCCTGTTGGCGTCCCTCTGCTGTACTTTATTGTAGGTGTCATACTAAACCTCCAAACCCAGGCTATAGGAGATTGACAGTCACACCACAGATGGCTTCCCTTTATTCCTCATCACTTATGCCCGTGCGATCACCTTCTCGGTGATTTCCTGCCTGAGGTAAGAAGTGATCAGTGACTGTCACACAGTGAGCGATTTCCTGAATGAAAGCCAATCTGGGATGCAGGAATCTACTTTATCAAAGTCACTGATATAGGCAAACAACATGCAGGTAACATTTATACTAACACTTTAAGCACTGCTGAACATAAAGCTTGACATCCTCTAGTATTATTGTCCTATATGTATCACTTGTATGTACAGTGGCTGCTATTTAGAAGAAAATTAGAAATTAACATCGATCAAGTGTTTGGTTAAGATGAAATCCTGCATTGTTTAAAGGTCCCCTATTATATTATTTTTAACAATATATTATAGGTCTCAGATATATACAAAACATGTCTCCGAAGTGTTTGACACGAAATACCAAACAGATGATTGTAGCATCCCATAAACCCCCCTTTCAGCCCTGTTTCAAAAGTGCTGATTCTGTGTCTGTTGCTTTAAATACAAATGAGCTGCTGCTGGCCACGCCCCTCCAAGAGATGATTGGTTTAAAAAAACACAATGGTGCTCTAGGAAGAGATTCAGGTGATAAGGTGGGCGGGTATTGGCTAATGGTTGCACAACCCAAGAAAACATTGTGACATCATAACATGCCCAAAATCTGATCAGCTCATTTTCAGACAGGTTTTTATATAAATGGATCAGGACAAAAAGAGAGAAAATATTCCTAAAACTTCTAAGTCTCTTTACAGAAAGGAGACACATATTTATGTTCAAAAGACAGGAAAAGTGAATTTTGCATAATAGGTGACCTTTAAAGGCATATTTGCTAGCTAGCGATCTCCCTCTTCTCTGCCTTGGCTGGCAGATAACAATGTTTCTTGGAGCATTGCTACCACCCATATGAATTGAATAGGATGAAACCATTAGAAATATTTAGTGTATGGTGTGTAACCTCTGCATGAGGGTATAAATGGACCTCACTTACAGTACATTTTTAGCTTATTTATTAGCCAAATGATTTTGATTACTCACCCCATCCCTAATCCTTGACAGTTTTGACAATGTAAGGAACAAGGTGTGGGTGGCGTTTTCTCCTCAGGCCTGGCGGTTCTTTTCTGTTTTCACCTGCTCCAATACATTGGAGTGCCATTTGTTATTACAGTCCCAAGCTCTCCTTTGAAAATGTCCCCTCTGTGGGACGAATAAAGGTATTCTGATTCCTTTCTTGAAACTTCGTAAAAACAGAAGCACCCTTGTCCTTTTTTGTTCCAGACTGTAATATTAGGTTGGAGTGCTACATCCATCAAGCATTATATTTCATTTACATAAAAGTGGCAGTGTAAAATGTTTATCTTGCAGACATTAAAGTGATCACTGATAACTACATGAAATATTCTTAGGAAGATAAGATTGTAGCAGAACATTGCATTTTATGTTTTTCATACAAAAATATAAAGTAAACATATGAATAATTGAACAAAGTCGGTACCTCAAAACTGAAATTATGTTAACATCATTGATATCATTTGTCCAGGAATCAACCATAACAGCATGTTCATGGTGTCCGAATTGCAGCACACAAAATTGCAAGATGGCTCATTCCAACAAATAAATATTGTCTCCTCTCCAACATCTTCAAGTTCCATGGCCGATTTCCCATCAGTGCAGTCTTTCTGCCTGTACACCAGCGCCTCCTTCATATATTTATATCTAAATGAAACCACCTTCTTCCAGTTTTAAACGGAAGGAGGGAAGCCAGGATTAAACCTGCATTAAAAATCTACTGTGTTGGAGGTGTTTAGGATAAGACCACTGGAGCAGAGACAAAACAACCAGCGAGTTCATTCTATAAGGATTATTACGGCCCATTTTTGATCAAACCCTAGGGAGTTGTAATCCCCCTTTATGTGGTATATTTAGCTACAAGTATGTACGATGTGTCCACGTACAGGGGACTGAGCTCTATGATCTGGCAGCTGATAATTCCCATGTGAAGAGATTCAATTTGAAGGGTATTTTTCTGATTACAGCCCATCTGTGATGGTTATTGTGGGTGAGGAATTCCTGGATAAAACCAAAAGGCATCAACTTCATCAATGTACCTTAAAAAGATTCCAATTGGTAGATTTTTTCTCAAATATCTATCTCACTTCTCTGATTTGTTCAATTTTTTTCAAGCAATCAATGAACCTCACTAGGGATCTCTTTGAATCATGAAAACAGTGGTATTGGTTGCCTCTCTTCTGCCGATTCCAGACCCCCTCTGCTCATTATTGGTGACCTGTTTTATTGGTTGAGAGACTGCAGGGGTGACTGCTTTCAATGCGCTTTTGGACGTTATAATCAATTCCCTATACATGTGTTCACACATAGTAGGCACATTTATTTCCAGTTCGTATAAAAATGTTTTATTTTTAAAAATGTCCTTTGAAAATCAGTATAAATAATCAGTATAAAAAGAGCCTCTCTAATAAAATAAAAAGCCTCTCACCAAATGATTTATAGATACATGTAAGTTAGTTTCTATTAGTACTCTGGAAGTTTTCCATTTTCACATTCATTTCATTATGCTATTTTTTAAGGTATGTCTTTTATGGACTATGTATTTTCTTCAATATATGACAAAAAAACCTGATCATCCTAGCAATGAAGGAACACATGGTACATTTTTGCTATGCTGTACATGCAGCCAATCACACTTTATTATCACTCATTTGTTTATCGAACTACGATACCTCTTACCAGGTAACTTGTTTTTGTAACACATTCATAATCTTGTCTATAAAAAATGTATTCGGCATTCAAGATTACATAATATATACATCATTTACACTTATGTCAATCATATTTATGCGTTAACGTCAACATGTTACAATGATGTAACCTAATAATGTGTGAATGCAATTGGTCAACCGATCTTTCAGTAACCACCGTCCCACAACCAGTAGGGGCAGATCTTCCACAATAAACATATTAAACCTGTAATATGGAGCAGAACAAATTGATATTCCTTTAGGGTACCTTACTTGTCACATTTTTTAAAGTGTATTTAAATCAAGGAATTGGTGTTGAGGACATATACATATTTTAAACTGGCAGCATATAAGATTAACAACCCATGCAGATGGTTAACACCTCAAGAGAAGGTGCTATGTCCACCTTCGTCATCGCCATCATCACCATGACTGATGGTTTAGGATTTTCGATATTTTTATATTTCCCTCTTTAACTTGAACATGGACATAGAAAAGAAAGCAGAATAAAAAAAGGAAATACTTTGCAATGATAATATATAGTACAGCTATTTGAGGCCTATTTTATGTACATTTGCGTAAGGATAGCAACTGCTGCTGTCCTATTTCATGCCGGTTTACTGCAATTCTCAAGCTTTTGGGACAAGCAAGCAGCCTCTTGGATGCTGCTGTATGTAGGTGGGTCAAGAAAATCTAGGAGGTCTTCAGGTTCCAACTTCCAGCCCCCCGGTGGCCCCCAGCATCACACAGGTTGACTGTCAGCTCCGTCACCCACCGTCACGCCTGTCTTCCTCACTCTCCTTCTGGGACGAGATGCCTCTAGCCCACACAGCGTGAAGTGACATGCCCCTACACCCGGTAGAGAGAGAGACAGAGAGAGAGAGAGAGAGAGAGAGAGAGAGAGAGCAACCTTGGATCTTGAACTAACACGGAATAGAGACACTGATAGAATGATGACAAAGCCGAGAAATGGATCAGACCCCCCTTTTTGTTTCTTCATAAAAAAAAACTTCCTGTAGGGCAGTGGTTCTCAAACTTTTTCTGTCATTCCCCACTTTGAACAGGTGGGCCTTTTCAAGCCCCAACTGTTCCTCATCGCTCCAATAAAATGGAGCGATTAGTTTTTTCCAAGCTTAAAATTGTCAAATGTATCGTTCTTTAACAGGGGTCTCCAACCTTTTTTAGGATGACAGCTACTTTCAAAAAATAAAACAAGTCGTGAGCTACTATTACTCCTCTTTTTTTAGATTTTTTGCACTGTATATATTTAGCACATTTGAACATTATTATATGCTTACCTTTAACCTTTGTTTGCTGTTTGGGTCTGCGGGACCCGTTTTCAATGTTTACTAAAAGAAAATGTATGCAATTTAATTATTTTAACCTGCTTTATTTGGGGGTGGACCTCACCTCCTCTAGGGGGGTCCGGGGGCATGCACCCCGGGGAAGAT
>NW_011366116.1:155693-156974 GCF_000735185.1 Notothenia coriiceps | reverse complement strand
TTAAAGTAAAGTAACTCTAATACTAGTTGGTGGTTACGTTAGTAGGACGAACAACTTAAGGTAAAGTAACGTAATTGTAGTACTATACTCTTCCTACAACCAACGTACGGTGGTAGTGGGTAGGTTTTACGTTTTGGGTTTACGGGCGGTACTTATTTAAGTTTAAGTACCTAACCAACAAGCACCACCAACGAGTGGCGCGCGCGCGACGTGCGCACACAAACGGAACGGAACGACAGTACGACCTCGACGAGACGCGACCGGACGACGACCACGGGAACGNGGGCTCAGTAATAGCCGTGTTAGCGAGCGCTGTCTGAATATGCGGCGGCATGTGCTGAAGAAACAGTTCTATGAACAAAAAATTTGGTTCTTCCGTACCCAGCAGGGTACGGAAGAACCAAATTTTTTGTTCATAGAACTGTTTCTTCAGCACATGCCGCCGCATATTCAGACAGCGCTCGCTAACACGGCTATTACTGAGCCCCACGCTTTTCTTCCTGGCCACCCAGCATTTTAACCCTGAGGTGCTGGCCCCGACACGCAGCGGCACCTTCCCTGGAGCAGGCATGCCACCTAGCAGAGGCTGACGTCAGCAACTCCAGCCCTGGCCTGTGTTATTACAATGCACGCTCCAGGGGCGAAAGCGAAGATGTGCCGTCCCCCCTGCACCTACAAGGTAACGGGAAATGCCAAGGCCTGCGCTCGGTAGTGGCCGCGAGCGTGGGCACATCCAACCGGCTCCTGTTCATCAGAGACACCCTCTCTGGTCGCAGACTCCTTTGTGACACAGGAGCCCAGCGGAGCGTCCTGCCGGCTACGGTGGAGGACGCCGCCGGTGGGGGCCATGGCCCACCTTTAACACCCGCTAACGACACCCCTATTCGCACCTATGGCACGGATACAGTGGACCTGTGCTTCGAGGGTCAGCGGTTTAAGTGGGATTTCGTCACGGCTGACCTCTCCTCGCCCTCCTCGACGCAGACTTCCTGTGCGCTCATGGACTGCAGGTGGACGTCAAGAACAGCCGCCTGGTGGACGCACTGACGTTTGCCTCGTTCACATGTACCCGCGGCGAGGCGTCATTCAGCGTGTTCTCCAGCTCACTCTCACAGGGCGACAAGTTTCAGCACCTTCTCAGTGAGTTTCCCGACCTTTTCCGCTGCCACTACCAAACACGGGGTAGAGCACCACATTGACACTGAAGGCCCCCCAGTCTACGCTAGGGCCCGGCAGCTCAACCCTGACATGCTGGCAGTCGCCAAGTCGGAGTTCGTCAAC
>NW_011366116.1:145711-155458 GCF_000735185.1 Notothenia coriiceps | reverse complement strand
CTAGCTGACCACTGGCCCCTGCCCTGTCCCCCCGCCTCCGATCCACTTAATTAAGCAAAAGGCGTGAGAGCGCCCTTATAGAGGCTTACCCTCGCTCGAATTCAAAGTGAAAGCTTGACCCGTACTTATACTCGGGTCGCGGTTGGTGGAGACAGTTCGCTACAAACGTTGCAACAAACAGGTAAAAGTCCGCTAAACCATTAGACAAGATCGTTTTTTTTTTTGCTACACAAAAATCCTAAATTTCTTCGTATATCTTGTTTGTTACTACATAAAATACTTGTAAATAGGTACGGGACTTTCATCTAAATCTACACAATCCTTCACTCTATCCTAATAATAGATTAATATACGTAGACTATTTAGTAACGTACTTCAGACAACTTATTTTGGAGGTCGCGGGCTGAAAAGTTTGGGAACCCCTGCTCTAGAGCAGTGATGTTTTGGGGCTGTCGCTGGGCAACTCAGACTTTCAACTCCCTCCAAAGATTTTCTATGGGGTTGAGATCTGGACACTGGCTAGGCCACTCCAGGACCTTGAAATGCTTCTTACGAAGCCACTCCTTCGTTGCCCGGGCGGTGTGTTTGGGATCATTGTCATGCTGAAAGCCCAGCCACGTTTCATATTCAATAACCTTGCTGATGGAAGGAGGTTGTCACTCAAAATCTCACGATACAGCTCTTTGGTCTTGGCCATAGTGGAGTTTGGAGTGTGACTGTTTGAGGTTGTGGACAGGTGTCTTTTATACTGATAACGAGTTCAAACAGGTGCCATTAATACAGTTAACAAGTGGAGGACAGAGGAGTCTCTTAAAGAAGAAGTTACAGGTCTGTGAGAGCCAGAAATCTTGTTTGTTTATAGGTGAACAAATACTTATTTTCCACCATAATTTGCAAATAAATTCTTTAAAAATCAGACAATGTGATTTTCTGGATTTTTTTTCCTCATTTTGTTAGTTGAGGTAGTTAGTTAAGCTATACCTAGGATGAAATTACAGGCCTCTCATCTTTTTAAGTGGGAGAACTTGCACAATTGTTGGCTGACTAAATACTTTTTTTCCCCACTGTAACTGAACAAAGGATTCCAATGGAGGGGTTTCAGGCAGGGAGGGGATGTGGGAGATAAACTCAAAAAAGTATAATAGGTCCCCTTTAAGGTGGACATTAACAAATGCTAAAAATAATACTACATAACTTTTAAAAAGGAGCTCTGTATCATGTTATCCACTTCTTCAACTAACGCCCCATACTCTGCCTGACACACAGTGTGTTCCTTCCTGCTGCAAAGAGCTGTGACACATAATATTATCAATATCCTCATATCCATCACCTTATACACCAAAGACACAAGCTGTAATATTGCCATATACATGTTATGAAGTGTGCTAGAGGTTTTTAAATGACTCAAGAAAACATTTTTCAAACGTCTCCCTTTTTTTAAGTACAAATCAAACCTTTGTGCCCTACAATTCAGTTTACAGGTAAATAAGAGATAACATAACTAATTATTGAAAATGATAAATCAGACTTTTTTAATCATTATAATTCATAAATACAGCACATAGATTTAAACTGCAAAGCTAATTTTACTTGTTTTGAACTTCAAGAAATCAAGGCTGAAGGTCTGTTTAGTGTGTTGTCAAACTGTAAATGCCTTAGTTAAACATGTTTCTGAGGTATATGTTTGTAAAAAATCACAATGAAACATTGCAAAAACAACGAAGTTGAGCCACTACCCCATGTCCATGAAAATGGTCAAACTCAGCCTCTTATACTGTTTCTCTCAATAGAACAAATAAAAGAGCTTGAACGCTCTTAATAAGGAATAAATGGTGCCGAATGTTAGCAGCTGAGAGGCACCTAAAAGGGAAACAAATCGCTAAATACCTTCAGTAAGGTAGGAAATGAGTGAGTGGACACTTATTGGAGGAGAAAACCAGCTGCTTGAGCTTCACCTCGATATTAGTGGACTATGTAGATCGAATCATTAGCTGTTTTTTAATGCCATGCTGAGGTCTTCCATGCTGCTTTGATAGCTATTCATCAATCCTAACATCAGCGGAGAAACGTTTAAGTAATAAGAAAGAAGATGATGTAAATAGAAAGGGAATTTTTTTGTCTATTTGTATTACAATGTAGAGTACAATACAAAGTAGTGAAATGACTGCAGATATTGATTTGATAATCGCTATTCACTTGTTTATTTGACCTTCTAACCAGCAATACTACTCTGTTACTGCAACACTTTCACTAGTATTATCACACAGCATTGACCAAAAGGTAGACATCACCATCTAGTGGGCCAAGGTCCTGGATAATGATGTAAATAAATATCGGGTCATCAATCAGAATACAGAATCAGAATATCTTTATTTGTCCCACAGAGGGGAAATGTGCTCTTTCTTTGAATTGAGTCGAGAGGTCTATTGGAGTATAATCAGAGTAAACACTTTTTTTCATCATGTAGGCTCAGGCACAATTTGTTTCTTGCCCCTTTTTATTTGAACACAAACCTATTTGTTAATATGCTTTAAAAAATGACCATCTTAAAGGAATGAAGAGTACATGATACTAAAGAACAGTACTGTTCAAGGATGCGTAATTCTGATTGAATTGAACAATAACTTAAAGAGGCACTATTATGCTCATTTTCAGGTTTATACTTTTATTTTCTGCCTCTATTGTGACATGATTACATGCTTTAATGTTTCAAAAATGTCATTATTTTTCTCATACTGCCTGTGAAGGACCTCTTCTCACCCTCTGTCTGAAACGGAAGCCCAGTGTGTTCTGATTGGTTAGCTGGCCGGTTTTGTTGTGATTGGTCAACCGCTTCGAGATGTCCCGCACCTTAACCTTTCACGTAAAATATTTTGGAGCGATAGCCAATAGAAGTTTGAGTGATTCATAGTGATGGCACTATGATACTGTACATAACTGAACAAAGGATTCCAATGGAGGGGTTTCAGGCAGGGAGGGGATGTGGGAGATAAACTCAAAAAAGCATAATAGGTCCCCTTTAAGGTGGACATTAACAAATGCTAAAAAATAATACTACATAACTTTTAAAAAGGAGCTCTGTATCATGTTATCCACTTCTTCAACTAATGCCCCATACTCTGCCTGACACACAGTGTGTTCCTTCCTGCTGCTTCCCTCCAGGCACTTCATCATGTCTCTGTGTATTCCAGGTCTGGATGCAGTGGACCCGAGCTTCTTCAGCTGCTCAACAGGATCCTCCGGAATATTTTGGATTTGTAATGCTTTGAACACAGCGGGGGCAAATTTCCCATGGTGAGCGGTGGAACAAAGCACCATGGGGCATGAAGCGTCCTGCAGCCTATCAGCGACGACTTTAGCAACGGCGGTGTGTGTGTCCATGAGGTAGCCTGTGTGTGTGTGAACACTCTGGATGGCGGCCAAGCAGTCTTCTTCAGAGCACCAGCCAGCCAGCACTTCCTGCTGAATCCTGCCAAGAAGAGGCTCAGGAACCTGAAAGTGCTGCTGTCTGTCTAAGCGTGTGAACAGCTCCTTGACAAGATGGCCGTCTCCGTCCGAAACGTGGAAGATAAACCTCTCAAGGTTGGAGGATTTCAGGATATCTATGGCAGGGGAGTGGGATAGCGCCAGAGGCCGTGACCGGAGATCATACTCGCCTGTGGTGATAAAGTCGGTGATGATGCGGTTGTGGTTGGACGCACAGATGATTCTTCTTATCGGGATGCCCATCTGCTTGGCGTAGACAGCAGACATGGCGTTGCCAAAGTTACCAGAGGGGATGCAAACATCAATGGGCTCCCCGAACTTGATAACTCCATCTCTGCATAGATCCAGATAAGCTGAGGAATGGTACACCACCTGCAAAAGGAGGAATGTGTCAATTTAAATGTGTGGCAAAAGCTTTACTCCTTACTGTCCTTGAAAAAAATCAAAACATATAATAATAGTCATTTAGTGCTATGCTTGGGCGCTATATAAATCCATGTTATTATTATTATTATTATTAGTGCTTTTTATAAATCTAGATCGTTCTGGTGTTATTTTTTCAATGTTAGAGATGTATATAATTGAACTATATGGCACGCGGTTTATTGGTGCTCAAAGCGCAACAAAAATATGGAAATACTCAACTCTTGAGTCCTCTTTCCAGATATCAAGACGCAGTTACTCTCAGATAAATACAATTCTAATCCTTTGGAGCAGTTTCTTATAGGAACTATTTTCTTTAAGATGCACACATCCCTCTGCATCATGATATGGTTGAAGGGTGTAGTTTGGTAGAAAGAAAATAGTTCACACATGAAACAGCTCACAACAAGGTTTATGGAATATATAGTACGGAAGAGGATTAGGGCCACGCGAAAAAAGAAATGTGGGGATGTGAAAAAAATGTGGCCCTTATCCTCTTCCGTAATATAGTGAGCTCATGATCTTTCTTATTTGTATGGTGCTTCCAACACAACGAGATGAGTGCAAACTAGGGCTGCTCAATTAATCGTATTTTAATCGCAATTACGATTTTGGCTTGCAACGATTATGAAAACAACATAATCGAAATAATACGATTTTTTTTTTTTTATTTATTATTTTTTGTATTTGTTTTTTTAGTTGAATTATACTTAGAGTTCAGGGTAATTAACTGTTAAAAACATATTGTTCACATTCTTTTTTCAATAAATGGATGTTTTCAAAGTAAATGGATAATCGTTTTTAATAATCGTGATATCAATTATTGACCCAAATAATCGAAATTATATGATTTTGACATAATCGAGCAGCCCTAGTGCAAATTTTCCGTAATATTAGGAGAAGGGAGACAGTTCTACAGCTGATATCTTTGACTATCTGCAACCCACACTAATCCAGACTGATAAACAACACTCACACTCAAAAGTTTGAATTAATAATGTGTATTTTGGACGTTTGGGGGAACTTCACTTTTAGGAAATAACTACCTACTGCTTCCTGGGACTCTTGAACAGAAATGTTACCAGACCAACCACCAGACTCAGGGACAGTTTTATCCCACAGGCAATAAGACGGCTAAACACCGTTAAGTGCACCGATAAACCGACCTGGCACAAATCCTATTTATCATCTTGCAATCTTCTTATTTATATAAGTACATTTTGTATTTTATTAAATATGTTGCATTGTTGGAGGAGCTCAGGTCAGAATAATTTAATTGCCATTTCTACACTGTAGCTTAAGTGCATATGACAATAAAAGCTTTGAATGAATCTTTGAAACACCTTATCTTTCACAGTTATTAAGTTAAAATATCGCCGGTAAAAAAAGAAACGTTAATACAAATGTCCTACCTGTGGCAACAGTCGTGCCCAGTTGATGGAGTTTGCGGTGCTGAGAACGGTGCTGTACTCCACAGCGAGGTGACCCGTCAGCCCGCCCTCTCCAAACATCCTCTTTATGCTCCTCTGACAGAAGTCAAAGTCTGACAGGACGCTGACGGCCCTGGCGTTGCCCTCCCTGAAGCTCATCATCTGAAGCTTCTGAATCTCACTCACGCCTTCCTCTGGGAAAAACACCAGCACCCCGGTCCTGTGTGTGTCAGAGCCACTGAGCCTGCTGAAGCCACTGAGCACCGCACTTCCTGTGTCTCCAGATGTGGCTACCAGAATAAGGTAGTTGCACATCTGTGGGAGGCAATAGGCGAAGAGCTGTGGCATTAGCTGCAAGGCGAGGTCTTTGAATGAGGCAGTGGGGCCATGAAAAAGCTCCTGGATATACTGATTGTGGATGAGATGTTTTACAGGTGCTACTGCCTCACTAGAAAAGTTTGACCCATATGCCTTAAATATCATTGTTCTTAGATCCGAAGCAGGGACATCCAATGGGTGTATGCACTTTTCAAGTAAAATTAATGCTCGTTCTGGGTATGACATATGAACTAGTCGCAGCCATTCACGAGCATCAATGTTTGGGAAGCCATTTTTGGGAACGTAGAGGCCTCCATCTGTGGCTAGACCCTCCACTACCACATCACTAAAGAGTGTTTTTGATTCCACGCTGTCACTCCTGGTTGACACAAAGGTTTCCGAAGCGTGGTTCTGATATCTCTCCATAGCCTTCAGCACCTTCTCTGCTACTTCCTCCACTGTGTCCCCTGTTCCACACAGCACCCGCAGATCAAGCCATCTCTCATAAAACTGTTTCCTGTAATGCAGAATGTCCCTCATGGACGTCCCAGTCTCCTGTCCCACTATCCTGTTCACTTTCATCCTGGTGAGTCTATGTACGATGTCTTCACTGTCCACGTCCAGATAGATGACCAGTCCAGACTCTTTGATGTGTTTCATCGCTGCAGTGTGCAGAGGGTTGGAGCCTGTCAGGGAAACAACACAGCCTGAGGCAGAGAAGTTACACAAAGCATCGCCTTCTTCCTCCAGGAAACGCTCTCCGCCTACTGCTGCCAGCTTTGCAGCCACAGGCATCTTCCATGACTTCTCCAAGACATCGTCATCGACGTCGATGACAGGCAGTCCCAGCCTGTGGGCCACTATCCTGCCCACTGTGGTCTTCCCTGCCCCAGGGGCACCCATGAGCAGGATGTTTCTGTCTCCCAGCAAGGAGGCTTGGGTGGAAAGCCATGATTTTGATGTTGAAAGAGGACTCAGGTAGCATCTGACAGCTCTTAGTGCATTCAGTAAACCCATTGAGGACTCAAATGACAGCAGCCTTTTCTCCTGTGAAATAAAAAGTGGAGTTTTAATTCACATTTATGTTAGGTAAACTGGCCACCTCGTATTTTGACACTGCATTAACTTTGGACTTGTGTTACAGCCAGCTAGTAGTTAACGTTACGTGTTAACATAAATGATAGTACATGAGCAAGACACTCTGACTCACGTGAAATGGTGTCTTTCCGTACTTTAAACCCGAAAATATTGTTTGTGTGGATTCTGTGTCAACTAAACAATGTATTTGTACGGGAAAAACACCATGCAGTACCACAGGTTTCGCAGGACAGCTGCAGTAAACAACTACGGTAAGCCTGGAAGGACAAAACTGACCAGGAGTCGAAGCAGAGACGGCATAAATGATATTTGGTCACGGTTGCACACACTTCTCGTTGTAAAATTATATAACAGAATTATTTCATGTTTTATTTTTTGTAAAATCATTAAAAATTCGATAAAACGTTCTGCATGTTCGGTACGAATCTGCTTGTACGAGTGACATGTGTGCAACATTCAAATGCTTCTCAGAAAGTTGTTTTTCAGTGTGCCGTACCAGAATAAAAAGATGTGTTGTTAGTTTTATAAATAATAAGCCCACATATAAAATTAGATGTTAATGAAGTCCAGATGATAAGCCACCAACGTTGGTGAAATGCACATGTGTATCACCGATATTTTCAATGTATCGCTTTACCACTGTAATGAAATGCAGCATTTCTTCCTTTAGTTACCTAGCAACTATGCAACAGCATGTTGTCAAACAAATCTCACTGGACCAAGTATTGCTAGCGTTAGCTAATGTTAGCTCGGTCAAGTTAACTACCTTAGTCCACTAGTTTTTTCTCCTTTTTCCTGCTTGAAGACCATCAAAATGTCTAAAGCTGTGTATCCCCGAGAAAGTGTCTACAATCTCGTTCCAAAGGAAGAGGTTCATCTGCAAAAAACCCAAAGGTAGCAAAAAATAGAAACCTAAATGTTGCGTTAAAGTATGCTAGTTAAAATTAATTTAGTTTTATTAAGGTAACTAGAGAACAAGGTTGTATTTAATATTGTAGACATACAGAGCAATGCATGACTTCTTGTTGTATTTAGCTTAGATATTTCGCCACAAACGATTAAATGAGGCAAGCAAATGTTATCTGGCTCATTAACTATATTATATATATATATATTATCATTGGCTCATAACATTAGGTCCTTTTTTCGGGAATGTACAGAAATTACTAAGGCAAAATAAGTATTTGAATGTGGTTGTCTGTCTAAAGCTTCATATAAAACTGTAATCTATAGATATTTTACTTTTTACTTTTTATTTATGAGTACGTGTATAAGAAAAGCAATTCTATCTTAACCAAAAAAGTACTTCTCACTTTAATCTGTTTGATGTCATTCATGTTAAATGAAATATACAATTAATGATAATTTTCTCTATTTTGCTGGATCTGTAGGTATGTGTCGAAGTTTAGGCCGACAGTTGTTCTTGAGAAAAAGTCCACCAAGGATGCAATGAGGACGATGGGACCAGCAAAAGTAGAGGTACCAACCCCTGATAAATACCTCAAGAAGCATTCAAAAGAGCCCAAATTACCTGAACGTGAGTTCTCCTACAGACTATTTGAAGAATGTGCATGTGCGTCTTGAAGCAGGGATTCTATACTTTAACTTCATATTTATTTGTTTATTCAGAGGCGCAGAAAGTGGTTCGTAACAGCTACACTAGGAAATCAGCTGTTCCTGCAAGGACAGACAACCCACCAATGGGCTATCAAACCCAGAGAGACTTTATAAAGACAGCTACAGCGGTGCCAATGAAGCCCAAGCCTACATCTGTGGACACCAGTAAGGGACACAAGCAGCTCCTTGAGAATTCAGGACTTGTCCCCAAATACATTAAGAAAAAGGTATTTTTTCAATCATATCGCATAAAAAAATAGCAAACAGCCGAAAAAGTAAATGCAAAAAAAAGAGTATATTAAACCTTTTATTGATGAAATCCATCCTTGAGTGCTGATTTAATTAGATTAGATTCATTTATTGCCCTGTTTCCTTTTTGCAGCATTATGGAGAAGTTCCTGAGTATCTGCAGCAGCGCAATGAAGAAGAGCAGAGAGCTCAGGAGGAGTACGACATGTTTGTGGAAGAACAGAGGGAGCAGGGAGCCATGAAACATCTGTCGGATGAGGAGAGACACATCGTCCTGGAGGTACACAAACACATCGCAGCACATTTATTTCCCTGAATCAGCAGTTTCACACTGGAGGTTTATTGGAATTTGATCTGATGATTTAATGTCCTTAACATGTCAGGAAAACTATTTTACGTAGCCCTATAACTAGTCAGGATAAAATGGCTTATGCATGTTCGTTATGTCGTTTTTTAGCCACACGGCAAAATGAATACTAATATTACAACAATATTAACCACAATGCTTGAGAATAACCCCTGTAGTTGTTCCTGTAACACACTAACATTACTTCTGATTTGATGGCTATATAAAAGCTGTTAATCCATGACAGTTGCATTACTAAAATGAATGTATTGTGACAGTGATGTGTTTCTCTTTGTGTGTTCACCATGCAGGGCCTGAAGAAGAATTGGGATGAGCTGCACCATGACTACCAGGGCCTGTCACTGGTCACAGACAACCTGTCCAAGAAGGCCCGCAGGGACAGTCTAGGGACGGCGATGAGGCAGCTAGAGAATGACATCAAACTCATTGAGAGGTTCAAGACTATCTACATACCCAGTTACTGATAGGACATACAAATCTTCATTAAATCAGATGTGCTGCACTGTTTGTTTTCATACTCTCCCCTTCAAATATGACATGGGCTTTAGTAAAATACAGTTCTGTGTTTGCATATTTTTGTGATATGTCATTTAATCAATGAAATGCATATACATTTCTATCCCCAAATTATTGTCATTCAGAAAAACCTTCTACCAGGACTATTGCCATTTTAAGGTCCACCTACACTGAAACAACTGAAACGTTGACTTTAATCAAATGTATTATGTTAAAAAGATTTCGCATAACAGTATGAGGTTA
>NW_011366116.1:137134-145677 GCF_000735185.1 Notothenia coriiceps | reverse complement strand
TACAGTTCTGTGTTTGCATATTTTTGTGATATGTCATTTAATCAATGAAATGCATATACATTTCTATCCCCAAATTATTGTCATTCAGAAAAACCTTCTGGGGAATATGTTACTTATTATTAACACATTGAATAGCAGTCTTCTCATTCTTTGAGATATTTCACTGGACTATTGCCATTTTAAGGTCCACCTACACTGAAACAACTGAAATGTTGACTTTAATCAAATGTATTATGTTAAAAAGATTTCGCATAACAGTATGAGGTTAGTTGAAAGCAATAATATTAAGTTGAACCTGATGTTACCTAATATTTGTTGCTTTCAACTAACCGCGTACAGTTATGTGAAATCTGTTGACATAATCCATCTGATTAAAGTCAAAGTTCCAGTTTTTCCAGTGTAGGGGAAGTAATGATCTTTCTAAAATACTCTGTAAATCTAGGGGAAAAGGTGTCATTTGTAAAAACACTTCAATATATCTGCCCAAATAAAATGTGCTTGAAAAGCTGAACCGAGTATATTTTGCAGAGTGTTTTCATTGTCCTGCAGTGGCCCATTATACGGCCACAAGCCAGCATAGCATCACATGCAGCTGATTATCCCTGTAATTCTCCACGACTGCAACAACGCTGTCCTTTTACGCAAATGACTTGAGCGTGAGCCCACAGTCCATGTGACTGGCCAGAAGGTCTCCGGATTATTTTTTGACTTTCTTTGTTTTTGTGAATTGTCGCTGGAGGGAAAGGAAGGCAACAAAACTGTAAGTAAGTCTTTGGAAATAACAGATTGTTATTGTGGCTTAGCAGTTAAATGTAGATCACATTCACAGACAGAAAGTAACTTCAGGTCAAATTGAAACACTTGTGACTGAGTTACATGAGATACTTTCATGTACCATAACATTTCAAAGTAAGTAAAGTATTTCATTATTTGGTCCGGTGTAAGTAAGTAAACTTTCTGTGTATGTCCCCTGAAGGTCACTGCGGCCTGTATCCTACATTTTCATCGACTACAAATGGACAACGCAGGGATGAAAAAAGGAATTGTGGTATGTTTAACGCTAATATCATGAATTCAAAAGTTTCAATTCTCAAGTTTTGATCTCAACAGATAATGAGTCATTGTATGTGTGTGTAATTATTCGCTCAGCTTTTAGAACTGCTGTTAGGAGATAAAATGTTCACTTAATTCCCCAAGTCATTTTTGGAGTCATTTAACAATAAGAAGCTTTTGAATAACCTTCACAGCTTCCCTTTATGACATCCTACAGCAAAATGTATACAGAAATGTGAAATAGCCATAAAAACTAGACTTCTTTAGACATTGGAAATCCAACTGCCTTTTTAAAGTGCTTGAACC
The DNA here is from genome assembly GCF_000735185.1 of Notothenia coriiceps. Lineage (NCBI taxonomy): Eukaryota > Metazoa > Chordata > Actinopteri > Perciformes > Nototheniidae > Notothenia > Notothenia coriiceps. The sequence continues at coordinate 144,318 of NW_011366116.1, read as the reverse complement.
CTTTTTTCCTGTTTCCTAAATGTCTACAGTTATTTACTTCCATGCCCCAACTAACTAACTAACTGCTTCTTCTGTCCCAGCTGAAAGATGACTGGCCAGGATATAGTCTGGACCTGTTCACTTACCCTGAACACTACCATGAAGACATAGAGAGTGTTTACATTCCACATGGGATAATCACGAACAGGTAAAAACTACACAAAAAAAAACAAAACAATGCAAAGTGATTTGTAAAAACGTTTTTTGCCTTCATTTGTATTTTTTTTCTATGCATTTCTCCTGCAGGGTGGAGCGTCTGGCCCACTACATCATGGATGACTTTGCTGACAACAAAAACATCATGGTGCTGTGCGTCCTGAAGGGAGGCTACAAGTTCTGTTCAGACCTGGTGGAGTTCATCAAGGTGCTCGGCCGCAACTCCAACCAGTACCTGGAGACTCGGGTGGAGTTCATCCGTCTCAAGAGCTACCTAGTAGGTGCATGGCATAATGTACACATAAATGGTACACACATTAATACATACAAACACACATTTGAGATATTAACACTACACAGCAGGCTTTGCATTTTATTTTGTGTCCCCAGATGTAAAAAAAACAAAAAAATTAAAAATGCTTTAAAAAAAAGGATTTCAATTATTTTTTTTCTCCGCTGCAAAAATGTAGAGTGTGATTAGCAATTATTTTTATTAAATTCAGAGATTATTAATTGAGAAAAACAACATTTGTATTTATTTGTTGGGTGAAAAGTGACCAAAACAAGCATTTGAGGGCATCAAAATTGCCTCTGGGAATTTATAATTATTATTATTTTCATTATTTTTTGACATGTTATCGACACAATGAATGACACGTTTATATAAATATATTTTAAAAAAAAAATGAATGACAGTTAATCAATACTCAAAATAATCCTTATAATTAAAGCCCCTACATTCATCATGCACTAAAGACACTTTTTAACTCCTTATTTGTAACTGTGTGCTACATCTGACTTCTCGCTCAGCCACCAGGTGTCATTGTTGCTCATATTTAGTGAGGAAAGATTACATTCAGGACACCTCAAGGACGATTGATTATGGAGCCACTGCAGAGCTCTGGTCAGGAAAACACCACCCTAATTGGTGCTGTTTTGCTGCCAAGAGAAACAGCTTATGGCACTGTCTAACACCTGGAATGTAATTGAGGAAATAACTCTGGGAATGACACAGTGATGTTTACAATGATTTCACTACGCACTCGTCACCGCAGTTACTTATTTTCTTGAGTGTATTTTGGCAGAGAGCACCTAAAATGATGTGATTTACATGTCTCTGCATGTGGTCACATTCCTCCTCTCCTTTTTCAGCGCAGGGGAGGCTTTATTATTTATGTATCCAGAATTGGCTTTCACAAAGGTCCAAGGGATTTAATGCATTCTTATCTGAATTATAGATCATTTCCACTTGCTGGGTCAGGTGAACCATGAGGTCAAACGATAATGTCCGATGTTTGCTCAAAGTCACAACACATTTTCATTTAATATATGATATATCATGATAATTATTCAAGTAGCAATGCAACAAGGACAATTAGGACAATATTATGTATCAAGATTAACAGATAAAAACACAAAAAATTGAAAAAGACAATAACATATAAAAGGACAATATATATAAAAAAGATAATAATATAAAAAATCACAACATATTTCGAAGTAAGCTTGAAGCGTATATGTGAATTAGGTAATAATTACATTAATAAATAAATGAATACATCAGAAAACAGAAAAAAAAAAACGCAACATTATTTTTGGTATCAACATACAACAGGGCAGTTAGCAGCTTTTGTTATTAGAGGAAGGGTCTGAGTAATGACGCTGTGAGTCCATCTCAACATCTCTGGTCATAATGGAGTCATGTGACCTGCCCCCAGGGTTGGGATTTTGTCCATGTCACTGCTCCTCTTATCTGAGTGATGCATTTGTGGCCCAACAATCTAACTTCAAAGCTGTCATCCTTAAAGGCTTTCGGTGGAAACAGAGAGCCTGGCTTTGTTTATGCAAAGAATAATATTTTACACTCATAGTCTCGTATTATTAATCTCCCTGTGTGCATTTGTCTCGCTGCAGACAGCTCTTTCTTGAGAAACACTAGTAACATACCTTTGAGAAAACATACATTATGCTATTTCTCAATCCGGATTTTCATTGTAATTCCTGGCGGCAAAAAAATGAATATATCTTCAAAATCTCCTTGAGGAACAAGCAATAGCGCAAGGAATCTGTTTTGCAAAAATAAAATAAACTGACAACGATTATATACATTACTTATAATGATTGCATAATATTGAAAAAAATAGTTTGTAACAATACCAATCATCTTTCTCTTGCCATCTTTTCCTGCCCAGAATGACCAATCAACAGAGCAGCTGCAAATCATAGGAAGTGGAGATCTGTCGTTCCTACGTGGAAAGGTGTGCATAAATAATTGTGCATAAAAAAATGTGTGTTTTTTTTGTTTTTGAGATGAAATGAAACTTTGGCCTCAAGGGGGGGCTGTCAGTTAAACTTTCAGAAAGTAATCACCTTGTAACAAAAGAGAAATGACTCATTAGTTTCCCTTTGAGAATAAACATTTTAGATAACATAAACAGAAGAATAACATGTTTTGTTTCAAATATGTTTTTATTGCCCCTTGGACAGGATCACTCCCCTATACTTCCACTGTTGAAGCTTTCTCTCCTCTTTGATCCCACCACACGTGGGTCACTTTGTTTCAAGCCCCCTGACCAGCCTAACTATGAATTAGGAATTTTAGGAAAATGAACGTTCCCAAAAGCCAGATTTACTGACTGTTCATCCCTTTTGAGCTCTGGCATGGATGACAGAGGAGTCTGTAGGAATGATCCCTTCTCACATGAGATCACTAACTCAGCTCGCGTAAATATGCCCACACGTGTTTGCTTAAAAAAGACTAATGTTGAATTCCTTTAACTGAGATGCATTCTAGCCGCGGTTTAAAAGGTCAATGGGAGTAAAAACAAAAAGGCTGACAACCACCTTGCACAGAACACATGAATCACTCACTTACAATCCTTCACAAGAATGAAAATATCCCAGTTAACCTCCCACAAAGTCTCAAATCAAAAAACGAACCATGTGTCATCAGTCATAATCAGAACTGTTGTTGAGTCACAGCTTCAGGTATGAGGGTGGTCATACTGACACCTTCATGCTTGACAGTGGATACACTAATAGCATCCCTTTATTTTCACAAAGTAATGAAAATATAATTTGTTATGATCAGTTTTTAAGCCAGGCTAGAATTGGAGCTTAGGACAGGGCAATGTGAGACTGTCTGTGTTGTCCTAAACTTTGTTCCAGAATGAAATAACGCTATAACTATTAGATCGACTGACGTTAATTTATTTTATGGTCCCCAGAGGATGAATACTAAGTACCTTTGTTATCCCCTTACTCTTCATTTAGACCATCGTAAGATTAACATTGGTGATATGTAGTGAAATGTCACAACAACCATTTCATAGATGGTCATGAAATGTTGGGTCACACATTCTTCCACTTTGGATGAATTGTTGTAACTTTCATGATTCTATGCCTTTCGTCCAGCGCCATCATCAGGTCAAAATCTGTCATTATAGGCCTATCTGATAAACATCATGATGTTAGTTATGTCATTTTGAACATGTGAAAGTAAATACAAAAACAACACTATCACCAATTTGTGTATTGGCCTCCTGCAGTTTAATGTACTTAGAGAGCATTTTGGTTACTGCCTGCATTTTGGTTACTGCCTTCATACACTAGCAATGATTGGATAATACCAAAGCTTTTTCTACAGTCATGATTAATTGACTAAACTACAACAATCCCACACTCATGATATATGGATCCTAAGAGAACTATAAATTATTTTAAATGGTTCTATATGCTGCAAAATGACTGCCAATGCACGATTGTTGCCCAACTGACCGTATAGTATGTTTATATTCTCCTGCATGCAGCGGTCATGTTTGAGTTTTTTGTTTTTTTTTTACACGTCCCCCTCCACTTTCCCTGAGTGTTGTGTAACAGGGTTCAGGTGTAGACGGAGAGAACATTGGCCAAGCGCCTGCATTCTCTCCGATCACTCTCCCCAAACCATAGATACTCTCCACTGGTCTCACAAAGAGCCCCATACACCGGCCAAGGGAACAAGGAGTCATTTGAAACCCTGCAGCAGGGAAAGTGAGCAACACCCGGACACTTAGAAGTGACTTTTGCTGACTGGAGACACAGATGTTCATTACTGGGGAGGAGAGAATAAGCTCTGTTTTTGTTCAGATGCTGGCAACATTGTTGCTATAGACGCCATCTGTAAGAAATGTACGTTTCACACAAACACGCTAGCCTTTATTCTCACTTAGCTCCAACTCTGTTAAAATCCAAAGGTTACTAATGTTTTTTTTCTTTTTCTTTACATGTACCAAGAGTGTGCTCATTGTCGAGGTGAGTGTTCCATCTGCTCTGACTTGCAAAGCAGTTTCTTTATTTCAACTCAATTAATTCTATCAAGCATGTCCTTCAAATTTGCACCTTGCTAATGTTTTGTTTGCACTTCTTCTGGGTGTCGTGTTGATCGAGAGGCCATTGTGCTTCTAAGAGCCTCTTTTGTTTTTGGTGTACAAAAGGACAAAAAGACTAAAGAAGTATTCTCTCTTTGAGATCATGTTTCATTTGAAAAGGGTTCCGAACTCAGAGCAAAAACACATATCACAATGGTTGTTAACTCCAATGAAACAGTTGGGAGGCATTTTAAAATAATGTCATTGAAATCTTTTACTGTTCCTCTGCTTATGGAAAAATGATAATATGTAAAACATGCACTCCATGTACTTTGTTTAGTACGGTAATCAATCTCGTAAAAACGTAAAGTTGGAAAAAGTTTTTCATCCTACAATCTACATATTTGGTTTTCAGTTTTCTCCCCTTTCAAAGCATTCTCCACTCAAAAGCCCCACCTCCCTGCTCTTCATCTCTCCCCTCTTCCTTCATCTCTTCCCTCCCCTCAGGCCATAGTTGACACAGGAAAGACCATGAAGGCCCTTCTGAAGCATGTGGAGACCTTTGAACCAAAGATGGTCAAGGTCGCAGGGTGAGCCAGTTTTTCAGTCATCTGTGTTTTCCCCACCGAGGGAAAAACCGAGTGTGTGACAACACAAGAAGAAGATATCACTTTGTCCCTATCTCCTGTTTGTGTCTGTTCGGATGCACAGAAACAAGATAAACATCTGTCCTGGGTCATGTTGAGAGTTGATCTCCTCAACTGTTTGTTTAACACTTAAGTGTAAGCATGTTGGGTACATATAAGTAGATTTGGTATTTGTTACAGTTCAATCTCTGAAATTAAATGAACAGCAAGACAATTTATAATACTTTTTAAATACTAGGTAAGTCCTGGGCAGTGATGAAATAAATACTTTACTTGATTTAAATTATTCATAATTCAGTCAAAAGATACTCTGTCATGCACTCATTTCTGAATATAATATTGTAAAACAAATAACATTTTGCCTCAAAATATACCAAAAGTAGAAAGTATTCATTATGCAGAATGGCCAATGACTTATTATAATTATTATTGAATGAATATGCCTTCGGTGCTAACTTGGTAACGATTAGGTTTATTTGATTACTATTACTGCTGGGTAGCTTATCTTATACAAAATAAGTAATGATTCATTTGTTGATATATACTTTGTATATTTTATTAAATCAAAAAAGATGTAGCCACTAAAGCTAGCAAATAAATATAGTGGCACATGATTTGTATGCTAAAATGTAACACATTATAATATAAAGTAGCAATTGAAGAACCTGAAAGTTGTTATTACTTGTGTACAATGTCTTGGGTCCTGATTAGTTACAGTAAACGTGAGTTGTAGAGTTTGGAAATGAAGTTTATATTTCATGTGTTTCAGTCTGTTGGTGAAGAGGGTTCCTAACATGGCTGAAAGTCTGACTGACTGTGAGTACCTCTGCTCAGTCTACTGTGTCTGATATGTACGCCACTAAGTTACAGGGAATCTGTTGCATGTTTTTCCCGCTTTTTATATAAGTTGTTGCTATGCAAATGTTGTTACTTGGTAAAGAGAGAAGTAGTACTGTTTATTATCAAAACTCTTTTGTGACCTGATAAGCCCGCTCCAGTCAATTCTGATATACATAACTGAAGCAAAAAAGTAAATTTAAATGGCAGATAAGATAAAATATACTTTATTTTTCGCAAATTGGGAAAGTGGTCATAATATTCCAAATATTGTGCCCACCTAAACTGATATTGATTTTTTTTTTTTTGCCTTTTTTTAGGTGTTACATGTTTTTTGCTGCTGCCACTTCAAAATATCCAAATGCTCCCTAATTCCAGTAGAATATAACGGCAATGTCCCTGGTTGGATTTCAGCTGGGGACATTTGATTCAAATCTTGTGAAATGATGGTGTTAATTAAAAAAGACCATTTCAGAATTTAGCGTCCATGTTTGCCTTTACAGATGTTGGATTTGAGATCCCGAACCACTTTGTTGTGGGCTATGCTCTGGACTACAATGAACACTTCCGTGACCTGAATGTAAGTCCACTGCAGCACACAGTACATGACCTTTTGAAGAGCTAAGAGAAAGAGATGAAAGAGACAGGAGGGGGGGGGGCCGGACAAAGTGATATCTTCTTCTTGTGTTGTCACACACTCGGTTTTTCCCTCGGTGGGGAAAACACAGATGAAATGAAAAACATGCGCTCACCCTGCGACCTTGACCATCTTTGTTCAAAAAGGTCGTCCATGCTTCAGAAGGGGCACTTCATGGGTCGTTTCCTTTGTCAACTATTGGCCTGAGGGGTAGGGAAGAGATGAAGAAGAGGGGAGAGATGAAGAGCAGGTGAGGTGGGGCTTTTGAGTGGAGAAATGCTTTGAAAGGGGGAGAAAACTGGAAAACCAAATATGTAGATTGTAGCGATGAAAACTTTTCCAAACTTTACGTTTTTACGAGATTGGGTGTGTGTAAACAAAGTACATGGAGTGCGATGGTTTTACAGTATTGAGTGCAGTTTTAGGGTCCATAAGCACCGAGCAACTCGAACAGTAAATGCGCTACTTCAATAACATTACTTTTCTGTAAAGAACTAGAACTCAACACCTACTACCTAC
>NW_011366116.1:132483-136889 GCF_000735185.1 Notothenia coriiceps | reverse complement strand
TTTTAAAAAAGGGGGGGGGGGCGGGGTGAGATATCGCAGATTTAGCTATTAGCTCATTTCCATCTGCAACATTAGGTTGTCCATAAGTCAACTATTATAAAGACAGATCACAGCCTAGAAAAAATAAATAATTATAATAATTACCAAATAAGCCTTCGTAATAAATAAATGCTGAACTTTATGTTTTGAACATTAGCATTTCAAAATATGTATTGAAAGTATTTTGCCATACCTATGTTATGATACAGATCATTTATAGACATTATGATAACTTGATAACAAGTTAAACGACTGGCAGTATACTATAGACAAACTCCCCCTTTTTCCTTTCTTATTTTAACATGTATTCACCCTTCAAAGAACTCATACTCATTCTGCATCTAAAAGCATATATGGAATTGTTGGCAGTTTTTCTATTTTCTTTTCTGAATACCTCACTGTTGCTTTAAAGAAAGCTTACTCATCTACAGGCTTTAAGTGCAACTCAGCTCTACTATACTGTTTTCTTTGTTGCACTCCTGACAGCTCATTTCAAGCCCGATTTCTCAGTCAGAAATTAGTAAGTGCAAACTTATGTGAACTTTGTCATTTTTATATTTGTAAAGACGTGGCCTCAACTTTACCTCTGACTCAAGTAAAACACTAAGCCGACACTGACTCCCATAGCTTTGTGTGTGAGTGTGTATTCACATGGGTGTGTGTCCTACAAGTACTGTATGTAGTGTACGGTTGTGTGTTTGAGGGGGTTGGTATTCATTCCAAGAGTTTGAAAGGGGGTGACCTGTGGAATGCTGAGGTTAGGATCTCATTATCAGGCAGAGTTAAAGCTTCCCCTCTTATCTGTCCTCATCCTACACAGAAATATGAGTTGAACCCCTGGGACGCCCTAAGTTAGATTAATGAATGTGTCCTATCTTTGTAGATTACCTACCTTGCTTTCAAATTATTGCGAGATGCATCTTATCGTTGAGTAAATGGCATTTTGAGAGTCTTAGGACATACTGGAATTTCCTATAGGTCAGGGTGATCTTAAACAAATATCTTGCCATCATCACATGCAACGTTTTGGGCAAGATTGAAACTTAATATCTACACATGCTCGTTTTTCTCTCTCCCACATATTTCCCTTTCAGCATCTCTGTATCATCAGCAAGACTGGAAAGATGAAGTACAAGGTTTAAAAAGTAATTTCTTTTTATATCAGCAGCAACTAACGGTTTGACTCCCTTCTTCAGCAATGAGTAAAGATTCATTTTTATTATCCTCTCTACAGTAAATGATTTGCACTGTTTTGTTTAATTTTGCAATTTGTTGAAGAAAAGTATTTATATTAATGTCGAAATAATTTATTTAAATGTGATGTCATTTTTAACTCATCCTCTTCCTTTCTTGTATTTTGCTGTGATGCACTCGGGAACAAAGAAAAGGATAAATGGATGAATGAAAGAAAGAAATCCTGGCAACCGGGAGAGGACTGTTGGTGACAGATGGACAGAGCTTATGGACGCTGGCATCCCCGTGCCCAGATGACGCCCACTCTGACTCATGGAAACACACAGTGGGTGCAGCAGGAAGGAAGAACGCTGTGTCTATTTGTCCCCAACTTAAATCAGGCCTTAATGGGAATCCCAACCAAATACATGTGAATTCAACAAATTCAGTGGCAAAACAATGCCACCTGAAATCAAACCTGGAGTCTGTTTATCAAAAGAAAAGCAATCTCATAACCATAGAAGTAGTCAGTCATTAAAATTGACATCTAGACGTTGGGTTATGTTATAAATTACAAATGCAAACTGCTCCAGCGAGAAAAAGACAAATAGAAACAACTTTTTTCAAATGTATTCCAACCTCCATTATTTAATAAGAAAACAGTGTATTGTTGCAATTGAACTCTAAGCCCTTGATATAAAGGGTGAAAGTGTTCAACATTTAAACTAACATTTAGAAATAAACAACAGGAACAAAGTTCATCTGCAAAACGTGTATTTCTTTCATTGCTTTACCTTGCTGTGAAATGATAAGATCTATGTTTTCAACGGCGAACTGAAGCAGTTATCTGTCCAAATTTGCATACACACACACACACACACAGGTATTTTGTGTGTTTTGTAGCCATCGTCGGTGTGACTAAGAGTCAATTGTGCATGTCGACAGACCGACCAGGACATGCTTCACATCAGACAGCGTGCACTCTGGGATTTGTATCAAGTGGCTACGCACTCTTGATTCTTAATCACCTGAAACTACAAACAGCAGTCACATCATGTGTCAGGAACTAATGCACACACAAGTATAGTTCTAATATGTTTGTGGGCTTTTCATTATGAAAGATGGTGCGTAATCAAAGTTTGTCTTAACCCTGAGACCCCTCACTGCTCCATGTGCAGACCACCTAGGTTTGACATGACTAAGGTTACAATAATATTTCACATTATTTCCTAACTTTTATGTTGTATAAATATTAGTAAACCGAGTCTCTTCGTCAACTTGTTTTTAAGCCAAATATAATGGTCCAGCTCCAGCTACAAGGCCTCTCTCGGTTAAATGACCTGATAAATTAGTTGCTATGGGGATAATATGAGAGTCTGCAAACAAAAGAGAGTTCTGTGAAGTTCAGAGCACTCAGATTCCATGTTGTGCTTTCAAACTACTCTCAGGCTCGAGGTCTTGAGTTGTAAACAACACCTTCACTAATACACTTAGAGGATCCCTAAATTCAATCATGTTTTATAACTTGCCTTTGACCCCTACACTCTTAAAACTACTGGGTTAAAAAATAACCCAATCATAACCCAGCTGCTGAGTCACTATAGGACAGAACACACGCTGGGTTGTCTTAACCCATGTGCTGGGCTGGATCATTTTAACCCATGTGCTGCGTTGTTTATTTGACCCAAGCTAGTGATTGAAATTAACTTTATCACTGGGTTAAATATAAACCATACATTGGGTTGTTTATTTGACCCAAGCTAGTGATTGAAATTAACTATATTGTTGGGCTAAATAGAATATAATAATAATAATGTATAATAGTGTAATGAATTATCTCCAAACACACTGTATATATATATAAAAAAATGCATTTATTGATAATTTGAACAGCTTTGGCAAATCGCCAACATTCCATTTCCACTATAAAAGAACAATGCATTTTAGCACAATACAAATTCAATGAATTGAATGTAGAGTACTTAAAACATTTTTTGAAACAGATTACATACATATTTTCAGATAACAGTAACTCAAAATCCCTAAGTTAACATTTTGAGTAAACATTAAAAAGCACTTTAACACTGACAATTTAAATGCAAATCACTGTTTTATTAAGATATATATAGGGTTATATATATATATTTATATTAACTCTTTTAAATAAAAAAATTGCAGGAAGCACAGTCTTTGTTCAAGTTTACCACTTCTGATTAAGCTTGTGGAGCTGCAGAGAAATGCGTCCAACAAAAAATTGGTAGAAAGTATTTCCAACAAATACACATGGACAACAAACCAAATGTTTCCCCCAAACACTTTCTATCCTCTTCCTTCTGGGTTGCTCAGACAGACATCTTCAAACCCCAACGTCATTTAATCTCAACTACTCACCTGTCAAACGTTGTGACTGCATGGTTTCGGATGTATGTTGGAAACACAAATCTGTCCACAGGTTCACAAACTCAACAAAGTAATCCACTCTTATCACAAGTTAGGTTGCCGTTAAATTGCTTAATCCTCGATCTATGTTCGCTAGCTAGTTGCTAACATTGTCTGTTTGCCATTTGCCGTGAGCATTTAACACACAGTGGGGTTAAAAAAGAACCAAACAAGTAAAGATGCAGTCCTTAAACCAAAACAACAAGTAGAAAGACGATCATCTCTTTTAAGGGGAACTAGAGCGTGTGTAAAGTTAAGCATTTCACATTATACTTGAAGCATTGTTAACATAAAAGTGATGACAAGAGCAGATCTAAGAAACCAGATATTGGAAGGGGAAAAAAGCAAAGAGCAGAAGTGTGTGTGTGTGTGTGTGTGTGTGTGTGTGTGTGTGTGTGTGTGTGTGTGTGTGATATTCCTTGTACAAATGTTTTCATGCATCCAGGACACGTGCACATCTGTTGAATACGACGAGCGATCTTTATGATTTCATCAGCCGTATCTGGCAGCACTCAGCGGTTTTCTGTCACACACACACACACACACACACGCACACACACACGCACGCACACACACACACACACACACACACACACACACACACACACACACACACACACACACACACACACCTCAGCTTTATCCCTGTAGCCTTCAAAAAGGGCTCATCACTGATCGCAGAGTCATGATTTACAGCAGGATCACCCTGCAGCACACACACACACACACACACACACACACACACAGATTAACTA
>NW_011366116.1:113518-132438 GCF_000735185.1 Notothenia coriiceps | reverse complement strand
TAAACAGTGTACTCACACACCTTTTGCAAGATCGCAGATGTTTGGCTAGTTTCCTGGCCAACAACTCTCCCTTCTTTCTGGAAGACGAATGTCGCTGAGGTAGATGGCTGTCCACTGCGCCTGAAGGCTGTTTCAAGTGGGAAGTTTTTATGCGCTGGAATTCAGCTATGTATCTGTTATGCAACAACAATAATGACAGAAGCAAAGAGCCCATTCGCCATTGTGTAATGATATTTTGTATCTACTATATAATTAAAGGATAGATTTCTAAAAAGTTAGTGAATATTGGACTTTATCAGATGGACAGACACATTTCAATGTATGATTCATGTCTGCTCTGTTCAGCTTGGATGTGTACAGTAAATAGGCATTTGCACGCATACATTCACCATGTGAATATATAACTTACCTCATTCAATACTGGAGTAAGCTGAGTAAGGTTCTGTTCCACATCACACCAACATCCGTAGCAAAACCTGCAAATAAACAATAAAGATGAGCAAAAAAGATAGTAACAGGCCCCCCGGGGGTTAACAGACTTGCTTATTATCACAAACTAATAGGAAAGTCTAACAGACAGATTGATTATCCGTTTTAATTTGAAAGCAGTATTCAGTTATATTATGAATGTTAATGATGCATGTTACACTTCAATTTAGGTTACTTAAAACATTACTACACAACTAAGGCTAGGTTCCAGTAGGCTAACAGTTAGCTAGCTGCTGTAGGCCTATGTAACGGTTGCTAATGTTGAAACATCAAAACAACACAGTCCGATAGCGTTAAATGTTGCTATAGAAGCTACCTGTTTAAGTATAAGTATGAATACACCCAGGGCTATACATGGCTATTTACTTAAAGACGGAGAGCCGTGGAGAACGTTCACCTCATGACAGGGAGTACGCCGGCAGCTGAGTCCGGTCCTTCAGGATTCAGAATGGAAAATGGAGAAAAGGTGGCGGGCTGCTTGTGTATGCACATGCGCAGACAGGGACAGTTATATGTCCGGTTAATTCAATGTACATATTTTTTTCTAATTGGCTCTTTTAAATGATTAAATGAGGCTAATTTTACAGCAGTAACAATATATGTAAGATTAATTAAAAAGATTAAGGAAGAATGCATACCACATATCCAAAATCTATTAAAAAAGGCTATATTAAACATGTAACATTCATAAAAGGGTCATAATCAGTTTTTTTTAGTGTGTTTTGAGTGAGAAATGACAAAAAGGTGGTTCCAGAATGATTAGAAGTGGGAAAATGAATAAGCGAACCTCTGGGTTAAAATAACCCAGGCAGGTGTTCACTGCCAATTGAAGCCCTCAATCCCTTTGACGCCGAGCAGTGAACACGGACCAGGTGTTTACAGTATCCCAAAACCCACTATATGACCCAGCCAAATTCACCCAGCAATGGTTTATAGACATACCCCAGCATTTTTTAGAGTGTAGGTGCAGCAAGAGGGAGATAAGCGGAAGAACTCTACTTTTGGTCTGGGTGTTATCTGTGAGCCTTAGCCACAAAGAAACCCCATTGTGACCTCCGGCTGTGTGTCCTTATATAAACATTCAGTGGCTACTGGCGTTAGTGGTTTAACTTATCTCCAGCACTGATGCCCCCCACACTGCCCTGGGAACCCAGAGGCCATTGTTCTTTCACCCTTGATGCAAGGTTTGGTGAAAAGCGAGATCAGGGACAAAAAGCAGAGCAGGTTCAAATGCTGCGGCTTTTGTGGTGCTCCGTCAGGGGAACTGAGGATGATCCGACCGCAGAAAGTTAGGCTACGAGGTAAAACTGCACTCAGCACAAAAGGGAACAAAACGGGAATTGTACATTTGAAATGGCACACATTCATGCATTTGAACATATGAAAGCCTGTAGTTTGAGACAAAGCGAGGCGTTTTATTTCCACGATCAACCCGCGGCAACAGCATGATTTACTTTCAAAACTTTGCTTATGTTCCCTCTTAAAATAGAGTGTTTGACATTTTAGGAAATATGCTAAACTTGGCTACGCCAGGGGGGGGGTGGGGTGAGTTTAGCTTAGCTTAAAGACAGGATCTAGGATATCAGTTAGGATATCAGTTAGCCTGGCACAACAACCTCCTGATCTGTACACTTTGATTGTTGTACATATTGGAGGTAGTCAGCCATTTTAATCCAACTCACTTTTTCGAATCTAGCAAATGTTTCCATACATACTTTAAACAGCCAAACTACAAGAGGCAGTGTGGTTTTACGATGGACGGACTCAAGATTTCTGTTTCCCCCTGTTTCTGTTATTTATGCTAGGCTACGCTTGATCTCTCAATTTTTCTTCTCATCCAACTCTTTTTAAAAAAGAAGGAAATAAGCAGGTTTCACATGAACTGTAGAACTTCTTTCAGAGAGATTTAATCTCTTCAGTGTCAAAGCTATATAGAACTCTTTGTGTGCTTCTGCTGAATTCATAATATGAATGAACATGCCTTCATTTAGAAAATGTATTTGATCATCATGTAGCTAGCAATAGCTAAATGATGATATTCCAAGTTTTGAACATAATATACACTGCTTCACTGACGCATCTTGGTACACAAATAGAAAGAACATTCTCTCCAGTGTTCATTGTGTTCCAATTGGAGACTGACTGGCCAGAGGGCTTGATAGATTGACTGCTGCTGGGTTTCATCCAGTCATCAAACGCAGTGCCAGATCCCCTTATACAACATGTGGAGACTAGTCCTCATCCTCTATAAATCCTACACTGTATACTGTCTTGGGTGTTTTACATGAAACTTCATTCTGTGCTGCAGTCGTTTCCACCTGTCGTAATTCAAACAGTGCTGGGCTTTGAACTCTTCAAAGGCTTCATGTGATGCCTTAATCCAGCCAAACATTTTTGCTGCGGTGAGAACTCGTATTCTTTCTTCTGCAAGAATGTTTGAGTACTTTTTAACTATACATTCGGTATTACAAAATTAATCTGTGAATAGCCATACAATTGTTTCAACAGGAAGTTATGATTGTGAAGTATTAGAAAAATGTGAATCGAAAAGAGTGAAATAAAGTTACAAGCATGATTCAGAAAGTAAAACATATAGAAAATACAGTATATCAAGGAACACAACAGCAACTTAAACTATAGTCATTCAGAATTCAGAACATCAGTGAGTTATATTCACCGCTCACTGATCTGAAATCCTCTCTCCTCACTTTGCCATTCATAAAAACAGCACTGCACTCTATAGTTGTCTCGAGCTCCGCACAGAGGAGATTGTACTTGCATTGTAGTAAGTGGGCCAACTGCCTTTCTGGAAAAGTAACACAAACACAATCACTGCTGGCTCTTGAGATGGTAAACCCGTAAAACCTTTGTATAGGTTTTTTTCATACACACATGTTATCGAGAAAGGTACAGATTATGAGGTTTTTTTTAAGGAAAACACGACACCATCCATATGTTATATTGCTGGGAAACTTAACTAACCATAATGTTGTTGTGGTGGAATCACACTTTATGTGAATCAATAACATCTTGCTGCATTAATTTGAGTTTGATAAAACAAATTGTATTAAGTGAAAATGAAACCCATGTTTGCCATCACATAATGCAGAGTCCCACTTACATCAGTTTAAGTTCTCCTTTGTCTGGGTGAGGGTGCACCAGCTCTTTAGACAATAGCTTCTCTCTGAAACCAGGGAAACCTCGCCACAGTGTGGGTCAAAAGAGTCCTATTGTCCTATCTTCCATTGTGCTGCTGGAGTAGCCAGCAAACAGAACACTGTCAGCCTTTGTCTTCTCAGGATCAGCTGTGCAGACTTTTTTTTGTCATGCTCTGAGGAGTCCCATGTGGCTGCCATGCCCTACATGTCAACATAATATAGTTAAGGACACTGCTGTTACAGTTGTTAATGGATGGGCAAACATGTTTCACCAGTTGAATGATAGGAAATTGCAGAGTTCAGCATATGTGTGATGCCTCGGGGCATTTCCTCTTCCCTCACAATGATGTCCCTGTGATCTCCTATGCTCACTTTAAAGGTCTAACAGGCTTAATGATGGAACGAAGTGTTTATCAGCTGAGGGCTATCTGATTATTGAAATGCACTCTCTAAGGGAAAAGTGTGTCTTTAAGGATGCTTGATCATATTCCATCAGTGGTAGAAGAAAATATGAGTTTTCAGGAATATTATAGTTCTACACTTACATTCAAAATCCATAGTTAAGTTATAAAAAGTAAAAGTAGACTATTCATTTATTGAATGTATATAATAGGGTGTTCATTTATTATAGGAGATTACAACAATTAAATAGTTCTCCCTTAAAAAGAAGGGGACTAGAAATATAGCCCAAAAATAAAGCATTTAAATAAAGTACCAAACTTTGAAAAAGAGTAAAAGTACACACATATTAGCAGACAAAATTAAATATTAAAAATTGAAAAGTGCTCATAATGCAGAGCAGTCCATTTAAGAGGTGTATTACATTGTCATACATGTCAAAGCAATGGATTAATATAGTGTAAGCAGCGTTCCAATTTCAAATTTGACCACCCTATTTTGCATAGTTTTAGGCATTTTCATCTAGAACAATGTTGATTAATAAACACAATATTTTATTATCATATGAAATAATATTATAAAAATAAATAAAAGGTTCTGAGAGTAAATGTAACCATTTGAACTGACGACCTTTCAACACTGAAAATAACATAAAAGACAAAGTTCTTACAAAGTGAATTGTAGCCACTGACAAGAATGGACCAAGGATCCTTAGAATGGACCAGCTTCCACCCTTTATTGAAATTGTTATGTAACAACGCCTCCAATTGGCCTGCTTCAAAATTCCAAATGTAATCCGCTCATTTGATTGGACAACTCCCTTCGAGAGGGCAAGTGGAGGGGCGGTGCTTCACCAGAGTCGGGAGGTTTGTCAATCTATATACAGATTGTCGCGCCGCCAACCGGGACCACGTAGGAGTACATGTTACTTTTTGTTTATATTTTTGACTATTTAAGCTTCGTTGTAAGGATTGGGAATGATGGGGAAATAATGAACACAAGAGGTGTATTTTTTATCGGGTCCCAGTGACGAATACATGCACACTGAAGGGCGTTTACCGTGTTTTCCAGCGTGTTTTTCCTAACAGGTAGTGAGCTTCAGCGGTCAGTCAGTGTGGCTCTAAAAGGAGACCGAATATCCCGCTCTGTAATCTCTTGACAGCCTTTTTTTACCCATCTTTGGATCGACCGAGGCTCTCAGCGGAGCACCCTTCTCTTCCTAGCAACATGGACAATGTGTTGTTTTTGTGGAGTAGTTTTCTGCTTTTGTAACAGGTAGGGTTTCTTATGTTATTCACAATTATAACCCCAGCAACAACCTGTCGTCCGCCTTTTTAGCTATCATCGGCAACAGCAACCCCTAGTAACAACGACAGGAGTGGTTTCTTGCAAAAAATAGTGAAAATTAGTCGGCTTTGGATAGTGTGTGTCATGTCATAATAGTGCATAATGAAACATCAAATGCTGGCGGTTTATATTTGGCGTATGGCTTAATTGTGGCTGGTGTGGGGCTTTTACACCGTTATCCTAATGTGCGCTCTCCGCCTCAGAGAGCTATGAATTCCGCTTGTATTTGATATGCACGTCGCGTTTCTTCCTACCAGTGTTTAAATAATGTTACAGAGGTTTCACTCGTTGGTCATTTTTTTATCAAAAGGATTGCAAAAAAAACCTCTACTATCCACCTGCCATTAAACGCATTAAGGCAGATCCACTGTCAATTAATGAAATAGATTAAATAGATTAAGTGAATGTTGACCATTCAATTGATTTTTAGTGAAACCCTTCAGGCATGTTTGACCACCTGAAAAAGACCAGCATAATATTCCTGTTTAGTCTCTATAATGACCTTAACATCAGCATTCAGGCTTTTTAGATAGTTGTACATTTGTCATTATGTCTTAACAGCATTCTTCTTTTAGAGTAAGTAAGATGTCAGAGTTAAGATGTTTGACCATCCTTTGTTGACCTGGCTCATCATTGGAGCTTCCATGGGACATTTAATGGCTATAGAAATTTTCAGAAATACATTTGAGTTTATCTTCTTCTGTCTTTTGTACTTAATGGTGCTGATTTGTAGCTACACTTGGAAGCCTAGCCTCAATAGTCCTGGTAAAAACCCTTACAAATTACAATAGCTGTTATATTTGGCACTGGGACCTTCATGGGACAGGACAGTGTGCCAATATCTGCACTTCACTAACTCATGTTCTCTGTGTTTAGATTTCCTCCACTGATGGACATGAAGAAGGCGGACGGTGTGGATTAGGATCTTTTTCCTCTTCCTTTTTCTTTTTTTTTTGTTTGGCTTCATCCTCCTCACCTCAATGTGGTCTCTAAAGGACTTCTTCCTCCTCTGCGGTTCGAAATGAAATGATGGCTGCACGTTGGAGTGATTCACCAAAGGACAATGAAGAGTGTAAACAAACAGCCGTAACTCCGTCTTGCGAGGTAGGAATTTGGATAGAGATGTGTTTGTTTTGTTTGCATTATAGGTGTGCTTGCTTACAGCTCTGGCAAAGTGTTTATTTATTGATTTCACAGTTATCTGCTGACATATTTAATTGTGTGAACTTTAGCAGTGGAGCAGAGGAGTTATGATCCGGAAATGTTGTGCCAGAATCCGTTTGGAACATCTATTTCTGGCACAACAGCAGCTTTATGCTACTGGAAAACATGTGGATTCACTATATATATAAACGTCACTTGGATAAATATAAAGCTTTCATGAAAACCATCAGTCTACTTATCAACTGTAACTTCATCAAAAGGTGTCCTCACTTTCTGAAGGCTGGTGACATGCCACAGAAGTGGCTCAGGGTGACTCTAAAGGAAAACAGAGTGAGTGTGAGCTAAGTGTTGCCGCACATCGCATCTGCCAGAGTTCGGGGGTAACTAAGTTCATTTTTTTTCTCACTCTGACAACTGTTAAAGTGCACAAAGAGAGTGTTCTACTTGCAGTGCAGCCTTTTGTGGGTCTGCATTCCAAATGGCACTTTGCAGAGCTCATCCTTTTCCTCTTAGGCACGTTAGCTTCAACAGTTACATCATCATAATCGTCATCATACTCCAGCTAGGCTTGATGCATGTCATAATAGCAGTGCAGCGGTGGCATGTTTTGGATAATCCATCATCAGAAAATGGCAACAGTGCTCCGTGTGTGTGGCTGTAATCCTCTTACTATTAGAACCAGCTAAGGATGGGGGACGTAAGTCGTTGGGAATGGGGTAAGGCATCAATCTAACAGTCAAGTCGTTTTAGAGACAGTTGACGTATTAAAGGATGGGACAGTTATTTGTTTATCATTGAGATTAAGAAGGATTAATGTTTGGCAGAGGCACATGAGTGGAACGTGTGCTTCATTGAAAGCGGTTTGGTAATGGAAGCAATTTATTTCTCAAAAATGTTGTGTACTGTCAACATTTTGAAGATCATGAAAAACCTTCTCTTTTAGCTGCCTTATTTATCTCTGCAATGTGGTGTGCCTCACATCCGTTCCTGCAATTAAACGTTTCCCATAACATCACTAATTCTCCGTCACTGAGTAAAACTACAACCACAACAGCCTTCTGAGCTTCCAGCTGTTGGGCAGAAGCATCAAAAACACATTAATTACTTCTCCAAACAAGCTCCTTAGACTCTGATACTGGCACGCTTTGGTTAGCTCAAAATCAGCTTAACCCACAGATGAAGCCAGATCTTTAAAGACTGTTTGGAAAATAGGGGATGGAGCATGGTATGTGCGGAAGTTTGCTTTGCAGGTGCATTGCTGCCCACTGAATAACCAGACTGCCCAGATATTAGTGACATTTGATTCCATACATTTCTGATAACCCGAGGAACAAAACACACTCTACAGCGCTGCAGGGGATGTGAGTCACCTGTGAGTCAGTGCCGGTGTTTAGCCTGAGTGTTTGAGTCTGGTCCTTTTTGATCTACCTGATGCCTCGTACAACACAAACACAATTTCTCACCCAACTTTCAGGCTTCGCTGCTTATGAACTGCTGTTACCCCTGGGGTCTAATGAGAGTGGCCTCCCCTCTCCTCTCTCCACCAGCCAACACTGCTGCATCATTTCGACTCGCTAATGAGCGAGATTGCAAGGGGCGTTTCCTTCCCCCAAGACACACACAAACCACCCCCACCCCTTCCTACTGCCAAACTGATGGTAGCAACGCTGGGGCACAGCTGCCCTGATCATTAGGGGAAAAACACCCCACGTGTACAACGTCTGCTTCTCCCTCTCTGTTGGCCTCATTCACTCTCCCTACCTTACTTGACCTGCCGTCACAGTCCCGCTGATACCAACATTGTGATGATAGAGCAGCTGAGGCTCGGCTATATACTGTACATCTCAGAGAAAGACGAATGGAAAAAGATATGTATAAAAGGTGTCCTTTTTGGGACTTAAATAACGTTTTTTTTCTTTGTTCATTATTCTGTCAGTTATTTTCTCAAAGGGCATATAACGTCTAAAAATTATGAAAACATGCGTCAAGTCTGAAACTGACATTTTGGGCATTTTTTTCACTTTTTTGTGTAAAACAACTTAGACGATTATCAAATGATTTATTAGTTGTCTAAACGTTTTAGTTCTACTTGCCACAGTGTTTGGACTTATTTTTTTCTCTTTAACATATAACTATATATGTCATTTTATCGAACAAAATTTAAAAAATCTGCCGATAAATTGATTTAGAAAATAATCATTGGTAAATGCCTTCGCAAGCAATTCACTTTTGCTGGTTGTCTTTCTACATCCCTCCCCTTCTTACTCACTCAAATTCCGTTTTACATTTTATTTCCTTAACCAAACCTGTGATATACCTTTATGTTGAAAGCAAAACATGTGGATAAAGGATAGGGGAGGGATAAAGAAAAACAAGCAAGAACACAATGAAACACTCTCCACCATATATTGATCCCATGGCTCATTCATGTGGAGCCCATGGCGGTGCTGTGAGTGCTGCTGATGCTTTGTGCTTCGCTCTAAATATAGCCCCTCCCAACGCCATAAATCCCTGTCCTTTTTTTCCCTCTCCCCCGTCCACATGCATGTCTTTCACCCGTCCTCTATTCCCGCGTGTTTTTAGTGATGCTATATTTAACCCGTGGAAAGATGAATGCCGGAGAGGGAAAAATGGAATCACTCTACTGGAATCGCTCTCCATTTTTTCCGGAATGCTCTTACAAGCAGTGAATGTGGGGATGTTGGTCAGGACAGTGGCATTTTTAGAGGTCGGGGAATGTGACAGCGGTCAGTTTTTGCCACGTAAAAGCTTGTTATTTTCAGTAACATTCATTTTTTCCACATACACAACCCGCTGGTGACAACTCACATTTCCAGTGTCACAACCCAGCTCACCATGATCTCACTTCTTAAAAGTCAGATGGTTTATTTTAATCATTGGAAGAGGACAAAAAAGAAACATCAGGAAAGAGAGATTACAGTGTCTCAAAAAGGAAATGAGCTACACTTTTATCAGTGTTTAGATCCTGGGCGGTTCATCAATCAGAGCAGCAACAAAACCATTTTGATTTGCATACATTTAAATAGCAAATGTGTCCCGTGCAGACATCAGGGTTCTTTCCTATTCAGCAAACACGAAACTAACCCGGACGTGACCTGGCTTCTGTGTTAGCACATACACTCGTAGAGAGAAAGTGTTGTGGGAATAACACTCTCAAAAGGGTTTCCCCCGGTTTCGAAACACCTCTCAGTTATCATCATGAAACTGAAACCGGTGTGTGTTTTGGCATCTCTTATCGGAATCAAACTTCCCAGCTGTTGTCGCTAAAAGGGAAATCTGTACGAGTGCTGCGTGGACCTCAAGGTCAACCTAAACATGTGTGTTGGGTGGCCCCCTTATCTTTTTCATGTAGAGGTGACATCCATGTCTCCTCTGCATGTCATCCTTCAGTTTGCCTAAAGCCCAGACTGTCCACAATCACTCTAGACGCCATTATTCCGCTGACTACAGACATGGCATGAATGATGGAAGTATGGAGGGAGGAAGCGGGAAGAGGGCAGGGATCGTTGTCAAATCAGATGAGAGTTTAACCATTGGGCGAGAAAGGCCACCCTTACCATATTTTTTGGTTCTCTCTTTTGCCAATTGGCTCAATATCAAATCCTCTTCTGCCTGGATACTCTTGCCCCTTCAGAAGATAAAGGAAGGGCAGCAAGAAGAGGGTGAGAGGTGGTGGTTTGCGGGGGAAGGGGTTTCGCATACGCAGGCAGACAGGCAGAACTGAACCAGTCTAATGCTCAGTGAGGCTGAGGCGCTATCCATTACACATGCCCAAGGCATCCCCGTCACAACACTCGCCCCCTATCTGATTCTATCTTTGGCTCCGAGACATGACATACACCAGTCAGGAGTGTGTGTGAAGAGCATTTAATGATCTGTGCCGCTCAGTCCTTCAGGCGGTGACGAGTTTTCTCCTTTCAAGCTTTATATGCTAAGAATTACACTGAAGTGGCTGACCATCTTCACACAGAACTGTTTTTAAACATTTCACATAACAGTGCAATTACATGTAATTTTCCGCCATTTCCTGCAATAAAGATTTTTTCTTATAACTCATTTTTCCTTACTCTATTTTACTTCTTTTTTTAAATCTTATTTAGTATATCATATGTTGCACTGTTGGCGGGGCCTGGCAATTTCATTATTTTAATATTTATTTTATTTTGGATGTAAAACCACATTATAACCAATGTGTTTGTTTTTAATCGACCCTTATGTAACAGATAGTTATCAGTACATATCTTAACCCGCGGTTTTAGTGTGGGCTTTGGGGTCTTGGCAGGAAACGACATTATTTCCTGTCAGCGTCAGCAGTGGAAATGAACAAGGGCAGGCTGATGAAGGAATGATTTCATGAATGGCTGGCAGAGAAGCCACAGAATGGCAGAGCCGCTGTCCCCTTTGATTGGCTGTGGAAGTTTCACGAGTCCCAGCAAACTGGTGTGTGATATTATATATCATTTCCACAAATGGACCACAACTGCTTAATAGTAGACTTGCCGTTATTGCTATAAAAAGCATTGGTTTATGTAGTCTAAAAGAAGGCCAGCATGCTGCCTGTTAAAACGGCTGCATTTGTCAGCATATTTAAAGCCAATACATTAGTAAGTAAATCAAGTATTCGACCAGTTATACTGCCACTTGGAACACGGATTCAAATGGATTGATAATGAAAGTATATACAACAAACGTATTGGTATGTGACCTCACTCAATGTTCATTTCATTATCACTAGTGCTGAAATCAGGAGACTAAAAATATATATAAAGGATTTCCTTTCTTCCATGAGTTTTATAAAATTGTGGACTGCTGGTTTGAAAGAACAATCAATTTGAAGACGTAACATCGTGTTCTGGAAGCTTGTGGTGGGCATCATTTTCTTATATTATAACAACATACTAATTAAGAATGTGCAGTAAAAAGATACAATAAGATATATTAATCATATTAATAAATCTGACTGGAAAAATGTGTAACAACTGGCTTTTCATCACTTGAATTTAATATCTCGTCTGTAAACCATCTTGATAAGCCTCAGGTTGACTCCCCTCATGTCCGTCATGGAGTTCTGTTTCTCTGCCTGACTGTCAGTGGAATGACCTCAGCATCCTAAACATGCATGCACTCCCTGTTGTTTTGTACTGTAGGAGGGTGTGTGGCTCTGCCTGCTTGTGTCCAGAGATCAGATCCATAACTCAGGATTGATTGGATTATATTGGCTTCAATGCGGGGGGGGGGGCTTTTACTGTTTACTGGCCTGATGCTGGCTTGTGATGTGGGGGTTTTGCAGCCTCAGCTCATGCACATGTTGCTGCATGATGTCACAGCGGTTTGCTCTTGTTATTCACTGACAGTTGTCTCTCATTAGTTTGCAATTATTCCAACATGAGGTCATTTGCACTCTCGTGATCTAGTCCACATAGCTACACATTTAAACAAAGTGTAGCATTACTTATAAAGAGATAGCAAGTGATGCAAGTCTACTTTTAAAAATGTGAATTCCAATGAAATGTGTTTTTGATATTAACATTTCATTCAGCAGCTTTAACATTTAATTTAAAAGGCAGTTTATTATTTTGAATTATTGCACTGGAAAAATTGCCTGGCTTAGGTATCCGAACAAAATAGCACTGCTGCAGATCTTAGTAGAAGATTTGCTCGTATTTAAGTAAATCCCTTTTGACTTCTAGCAGATAGCAAAACAGGAACTTTAATGTGTTTCATTTCGCCAAGAGGAATTAATCTTTTGACAGCTGTGTGTTTTGGACTGACATCACATATTAAGTGATGTTATTTTCTGGGTCATATCTTGACATGTTTTCCCCGAACGTGATGGATGTAAGAACAATGTTTTCTGTTTGTCCTGCGGAGGTTTAGCTTATTGTTTCATCAGTATGACGATACGCACTGGCGGCCTCCCAAGTTAAAGAAAGTAAAACGATTGTGTGTTGCTAATGGGGAACACTAGCTGGTTAAAGAGATATGGGGGGCAACCAGAGGTTCCCAAACCGGTGTAATGAAAGTGTGTTGTTGGGCCCCGGGTTGCCATGTCTGGTCACTAAGTGTGGCCTTTAAGAGTTGGATGACCTTTCTGTCTAGACTGTGTGTGTAGCCCTATGACCTTACAGAGTGGGGTGTCTGTTTTATCTCTGAGGTTATCTTTACCCAGCTTTTTGTGACACATCTATCTCTGATACACAGTCTTAGACAGCATTTGGTGCACAACAAGACGATTACAGTACCCACTGAATAAAAGCTTAGAACTGGACATTAATGTACCTGCAGAATTACCAGTTGTGACAATGGTGTGTTGATTAGAGTGTTTTACATGGTTTAGGTGGTTATTGACTTTTATTTGCCTGTGGGGATCCCTGTAATTGAAAGAAAGACAAAATAAGTCCAAGGCTGATCGACATTTAGTTCTAAGGGGTTATTAAAATTATATGACTATCTTAAACCTCACCTCAGGCTACTCCTTGCTCCTAAGTAGTTTTGGCAGTCATCATTTCAAGTGAGCTTAAAGCATCTCACTGATGAAGCCGCCTTGCAGCCAGTGTCACAATCACAACCATCTGGACGTCACACAGCATCAAAGGGTGGAAGGAACATAAACAATCCCAGACAACTATTTACTGGCATCCAGTAGTTCTCTCTTCATGCATTTCCGGCACATTTTCCTCCCTCACACGCTTGATTTCTTTGACATCCTACGGTGACAGGAAGTCTTTAAGTTGACGTTAATTTACTAATTTACATAGCCAAGCTGAGGTTTGTCTTTGCTGTGCAGCGGTGGGGGCTATGGCATGTCTTTGCATTCTGTCAGGAAGTCTTCCCTCTGCATAGGACAGTAAAGATTTCTTCTCAGGCAGGGTAAGGAAATAAATAACTCGGGCAGGATAGATTTCCGCATTGCCGGTAAAGTGCACAATCAGTCAGGTTTGGAGGAAGAGACAGAGAGGCTGCGCTGTCTCTCCTCTGTAGGTTTTCGCAGGATGACACAGACATCTTAAACCCTCTGAAGGTGATACAAGCCTTAGGTGTATTTTCATGTAAACAAGGGACAGCAGTGAAAGGTCAATGATGGACACCTTTCTGGCAGTATCCAGAAAGAGAAGAGGGAAACCATTCGGTCTCTGGGTATGTCCTGCAGTGCGGCCTGATGCTTGATTATTACATGTGAGCCTTTGCTGCTCCGCTCAGGCTGCCTCAGCCTGGTACGACTGCGGAGACGAGCACAGGGAGGCACAGCCAGCTGGGAAGAGACAGCAGCACAGAAAGAGACACGGAGGGAATCAAAGAAAACGGAGCGTAACCAAAACGCACAGGCAGATGACAAGAAAAAGTGCAGTCTGCTTCGTCGTCTTTCAGGCTTCTCCTCAACCGGCCAGTCTGCTGCGTAACCATGGCGATTCCCTGTCCCGCTCCGGACTGCTGACAACTCTTTCGTGCTGCATCCCTCGCTCAGGAAGGCTGATTTCTAATGTTACATCCACGATAATCCCCTGAGAGTTTGCGGAGCATGAATCATTAACATACTGCTAATGAAGCATGGCTGGGGCGACGGCCACGCCGGATAGGACGCCTGCTGGGCTTGCAGATGGGCACGGATATGCACCCTTTGCCTGCCGGTGATCCCCTCCCGCCTCCTTACACCCTCCTCTCCGTCAAGGTGGCATCAGGGAGCGCTGCTGCCAGCAGGGCGCCGCTGGGAACAGCAGGGTTTGGAACACACAGCTGAGGGGCAGGTGTCTGGTCCGATTGGATTTCTTCAGTGAAACCTAAAATGGCTCATCTAAATGTTCTCGACTGCATGATTAACAACAACTGGAGTCGGATCTGTGATCTGTACTGCGCCTGGAACAATCAGGTCAGTTTTCTATTGATGTTGCAAGCATTTGACTTGTTGGATTGACCAGGCATGTTGACATTTGTGGCTGGAATTATTTGGAGAGAGAAACAAGAAATAAATGATCCACTTGCTCCAGTCCCAATTCAAACCGGGGATGTTGCAATAATCGTATATAGTATAGATCTTACGCCACTCCTATGTCGCATTTATTTCTTCTCATATGGCAACTCGCAGCTATTAGGGCACTAAACTAGTAATTATCTTATGTCGAGACACATCGGGTGACTGTGTACTCTTTACTGAGGTAGTCATGATGCATTGAACGGCATCCATACAATAGTCCTTATTGCATCTGTTTTTTCTACACATTCTCTACCTGTATTTTGGACACCCTCCCTCATCCTTTGTATACCTTCCCCTCCGTCCCATGTTATCTGTGGAGTTCTCCAGGAATGGCATCCCTGACATACCGTGTATTAATAGCTGGAATTCATTCAGCAGTGCAGCATGGAACTGGAGACTCTGGAGTGCTTGGCATGTTGACCCCTGAGTGTCCCTGCTCTTTCAGACAGAGTGCCTCGTGCTGCCTCAGGTGGCTCCAGACTGAACTTGATTTTGAAGACTCTTTTGTAGTAGTTTACTGGGGGGAGTTATTGATTCCACGAAAACAACTGAAACTTAAACCCATCTTGAACATAGATCCAGGTTTTCAATAGTGTGTGCAAATGACACTGCTGGCACATGGTCAACCTGTAAACTCGGCTGGCAGGTATTTAAAACGTATGTCTGATTAGTAGCGAAAGGTTTGCGTTGCGTGAAGGTGAGGAACAGATATTAAACAATTGCTTACAAGATTTCTGGAAAACAATCATTTTGGGCTGGATTGGAAAAAACACATGTAGACATTTGACACTCTTTAACTGCATCCACATTTTTTGGAATGATTCCCCCCATTGGCAGTTTGGGAAACCATTGTTGATGCAGTTTTAGATCAAAGGCTGGCTGGTTAAATCCAGGAGAAGATGTACACTTCTAATGGGATGGGATGTTAAGTGCAAGGGTGCAAAGGTCGAGGCCTGTCTATGTTCAGAGAGTGACGTATTTTCCTGTGAATCTCATCATATGAATGTGGTCCTTCTCTCCATCATACAGCTCTCTTTGTGGTGCTATCTAGTATGTTGAAGTCAGAGAAGTCAACTTGGCACCCTTACTAACACTTCATATCTCATTTTCATGCCTTTTAGTTCTTTCCACTGGCAACTCAAACAGAGGGCTTATTGTTGCAGGCATTTGTTCCCCCTTCTCTTCTTTTTCATTTCACCATGGAATGTCTGATGTGAAGGGTAAAGAAGTCTTGCTGTGTCAAGCATTGCGGCAGAGCTGCTCTCTGGTATGCCCCTTCCCCTAATTTAATTTTAGCAGTGCTGAAAATTGTTTGCGTCCCATTCCGAACTGATAGGCCTCTGTTTCCAGAGAGCCTCTGCTGTCCGGCGCATTGAAAACGGCCTTTGTGCGCCAGTAGCACAGCACAGAGGCCTCATGAAATATTTACAGGCTAACACCTGGTGTGAGACAGAGAGAGGAGCCAGGGAACAACACTGCCACCAATAACAGCAAGGCCTGCCAGACATTTGGTTTGTTGTCATTTGATCATAAGCATTTACATAACCAATCGCAAAACTATTTAGAGCTGGAATGGTTGGACACATAACAGGTATTTTGATCAACAGGAAAAAGTCGTAATTTATTTTTTAAGTGAGGAATTGTGGAAAAATGCACTCTCTTGTTCTTACTTCATAATTGAGAGGAACCTGTCACTTTTTCTTTGACTTACATTATGGTAAATTGACTACCTTTTCTAACGAAACAAGACATTTGAAGACATCATCTTGTCCTTTTGAAAGTGTGTCACAGTTTTACACTTGATATTGAACATAACCGATAGTCTTTAAAAAACAAGCACTGTTACAAAATAGGTTGTATCATTATGCTCTGAGAGGTTTAAACTAAATCTTGCTATATACCATAACATAATATCCCTTCCTGTCACGGCTCCTACACACGGCGGCGTGCGTTGTCACTTGCCGGCGGGGGGGGCTGAAACTCGACCAACAACCAATCACATGAATCTCCCGCCCCAGACACACAAGCACGCGGTTTGATTGGTTAGAGCCTGTACTGGCATATGATTCAATTGGCTGACGCCTCCGTCGAGGCGCCAAAAGTAGAAAATTGCTCTACTTTTGCAGCGAGCACCGCGAGAGAAGCTACGCTTTGCTCCCACAATGCAGTTCGGCAAATCGTGACGTCACCCCATTCAAAGTGAATGGGCAGAAGCGTTGAAGCGGCAACGCACGCCGCCGTGTGTAGGGGCCGTCACTGTTAATGCACCATTGGATTTACTGTAAAGTGATGGATTAATGTAATGCATTATTTACTGCTGCAGCATCAATTTTAGCAGGACAATATGATAGATATAGATCTTAGACAAAAGTACACCTATTTTGTAGCATACTCTCTACATTATTGTAAAGTTCCCATCATAAAGGATCTTCTTTTGACTTTCACACAGCATTAATGCACCCCAGGTTTTCATGTGAGCTCCTGGATTTGTCTGAGTGTCCCCACTTTGTTGTGTGGAGCCGTTTTAACACGGCACTAGGGGGTTAAACAGGAGAGTCTTATGTCATAGGGCGCACTGTCACAACCTTACCCTGTCAAAAAGCTCAAAGAGCAACCTGGATTAATAATTCATAGATGAGGAAACCAATTATACAGGGCTTTGCCTGCATCTGGGTGGGGGGACCCAGGGGACCCTAATTGGCCCACCTGCTCTCCGTCTCTGAAGGGTGGGGCTGAGGTGGGTGGCTGGTAGGGCTGTGCAATTAATCGTATTTTAATCGCGATTACGATTATGGCTTGCGACGATTATGAAAACAGCATAATTGACAAAATACGATTATTTTGCTGGGTGCGCTTTCGCCCCTCCCTAAAAGCCCACTCGGTCACGTGGGAGTGACCGAGCTGTTCAGCGCGCTGTTCAGCGCGACCGAAAATGTCAGAACAAGAGCAGCAACTCGTTAAAAAGAAGGGTTGCAGGGAGATTCCCAGTCGATCGCGAGATGTGTCTAAAAATAGAACAACAATATTCTATTTTATCGTTAATGTCCTGTAACATAATCTTCCTGTGCCAGAATAATGCACTTGAACGCATCAAAGCTTTGTGATTGACCGGCGTGACCCCATGTGTCGGGTAGTGGCTGGTGGGCAGTGGGCATAGTTCGCTGATGTTGTCCGTGTCAACCTATGGTGTCAACAGGAGTGACAGTCCGCACACACACAAGACCGCAATTATGGCAGAAGCAAAACAGCCCAAAATATATAATTTTCCCTCAGAGTGGGAGGATGATTATTTTGTTATCTATTCCAATTCAAAGTCCATCTGTCTCATCTGCAATGCGAGCGTGGCTTTATCAAAGAAAGGTAATTTAGGAGCGGCATTTCAAAACTGCACAAACGTTACGAGACAGAATTCCCTCCTAATTCTTCCAAAAGGGAAGGGACCTGAAAGGACAGCTAAATGAACAACAGTCCATTTTCACCAGGCCCAACAACAAGAGCAAGGCTGCAGTGCTTATTGTAGAAAAAATGGTAAAAGAATGCAAACATTAAGATCTGTTCTGTTTAAATTGATTATAGTCTATTATCAATTCAGGTTAAGAAACTAGTGTTGCTTGCATCCTATTTTAAAGGCATTTCTTTTTATACTCTAATAAAATGCAACAAAAAATGGGTTTGATTCTATTAATTTTGTCTTTTTTATTGCACTTTGGCAGCAGATTCCTCTGTAGCTTCAGATCTGAGTTGTCTTATTAGTAAGCCTAATTTATACTTTTGTAGCAACACTATTTTTATATAATGGCAAAGAAAGGGTTCAGAGTCTTTTCTTTTTTTCCTGTGTCATATGTGGCAGCACTGCCACAAGTTCCTCTTCAGAGAGGGTCTTCAGTACAGGTGGCAATATTGTCACCTACCTGCGCTCATCTCTGAAACCAGACCATGTAAACAGGCTGGTGTTTCTTGCAAAAAATCGACATGAGCAGCCCTACCAGCATTTGCCATGGTGGTCAAAACATTTTTATTTGGTCTTAAATTGTAGTTCAACATTTATTTCCTGTTACTTCTGGACCATGACGGTTGGCCAGCCTTCAACGTTTAACTGAGTGGAATATGTTTGAACATGTTTTACCAAAATGTTGGCTATGTGTTAAGGAAGTATCAGTAGGTTGTACCGGTGGCACTGCAACAGATTATTATTTGGCTATTTATTTATCATATTAAAATATGTTTAGTATGGTTTTGGAAGTGCGCTCCACAATATTTGTTGATCTTGTTTATTGGTACAAATTATTATGTTTTAAAGTTCAATAAAATGGTCATCAATAGATCGTCAATAATATCGTGATATTCAATTATTGACCCAAATAATCGTG
>NW_011366116.1:88904-113473 GCF_000735185.1 Notothenia coriiceps | reverse complement strand
CAAAAATATAATTCAGATCCAGTCGTCATGACTCCACTCCGGAGGGATTCTCCGATCATTTCTTACAGTTTCTCATCAAGGGGGGGGGGGTCTCCTGTCCCCGGTACAAACACACTGCCTGAGGAAGGCTGTGTATTTTTTTTGTCATTAACCTTTTTCGGACCACTTATTTATTTATTCTGGTGACGATCCGATCTCCATGCTGCTACTCAGGTTCAAACTGCATCCACCAAACAATATGATTTATCTCGACCTCCCCAAAATAACCAAAATCTGACATGATGTGAGATGTTTTTTTTTTTAGCTGTTCTGTCGTCATTTCCTGCGATCTTCTCCATGCAGTCAGTCTGAATGAATGAAAGGGTGTTTCTTTGACTATTTATAGGCAAATATGCTGCACCGCATTTCGAGTCGGTTGTGATTTATAAAGGGAAACCGGCGTAGGAAGTGCCGTGCGCACTTTCCTCGCCGGTACGCAATGTTTGGTGAATCGGAAAGTGGCGGAAAATGTATGGACCTATTTTTCGGATTTCTACTACGTAAGCAACCTTCCCACGACAATCCTATGCACGGCGTTATACATGAGGCCCCTGGGCTTAACAGGTTAAGACTGGTTTTGTCAATGTTTAGGACTTGGACTTGACTTGAACTTGCCCATCCTGACTTGAGACTTGACTTGGACTTGAGCGCAAAGACTTGAGACTTGACTTGGACTTGAGCTCAAAGACTTGAGACTTGACTCGGACTTGAGCGCAAAGACTTGAGACTTGACTCGGACTTGCAAAATAATGACTTGGTCCCACCTCTGCAAATGACCCTTCTATTGTTATGT
Source organism: Notothenia coriiceps (assembly GCF_000735185.1). NCBI lineage: Eukaryota > Metazoa > Chordata > Actinopteri > Perciformes > Nototheniidae > Notothenia > Notothenia coriiceps. Next base: position 112,641 of record NW_011366116.1, on the reverse strand, counting down.
TAACGGAACCTATAGAAAGTACAAGCCACATTGGATAATATTCAGCTGCATCTCTTCTTTTTTTGTATATCCCAGCCGTCCAACACTCAGACAGAGCATCGGTGTGAACACAAGGAAATACATGTTCTGTATATTTGCTTCTCCATCCCATAGGGAGGCCTTTCAAATAGTTCCCATTGTTCTTAGTGCAACTTTTCACTTTTATCAGGTTTATTCAAATAAGTATTTTTCATTTAACAGGCTTGTCACACTGCTTTACATTCTCACAATGACACTTATCCACCAAGGCATTTAGCAGTTTAATTAGTGTAATCACCTTAATTAATCAAAAAAAGACTTTTATAAAAATGAGCAATGACAAAAATACATGCAGACTAGACAGTGGAAAATTAATGTTTTCTAGATTTTTACAGTCAACAAACAAATTAATGTTTTCTTATGCCCTTGCCACACAAGGACGAAAAGGATAACGGACCGCAATCGTTATCAAAAAAGTCTTCCGTCCACACGCAACAGGCACCAGAAACGTGTCCGTTCACACGAGACCGCTCGAAAGCGCTGGAGACGCTGTAGTACATATGCCAGGCCTGTAAGTGGCACTGTAGTCCTGCCACAAAAGCAGCGAAGAAGACTTCCCGCGCATGGTTGCCATGGTTGCCCTTCTGTTTATTCTCCGCTGTGGACGCTCTGGCTCTTTTTCTCCCTCCCCGAGGCAAGCGTTTGCTCCTACTCTCCGTTAGTCCACCAGCAGATGACAAAAACACCCATCTCTCCGCCTCTTCCAAGGGACGAGGGAACCGTTCAGCAGAGTTTCGGTTCGATTTTTTTCCGTCGCTCAACACGTTAAAGTTTCAATATTTCAGACACAATTAAAAAAGTGCCGGTCAGATGTCTTCTTTGTTATTTATTGAGCTTTAAAACAAATGAATAACGACTCTATATAATAATATAAGAATAAAAAACGGAGCCTCTCTTTTCCTCCCCCTCTTCTGAGAGCCCAGCAGCTGATCTTTCAGCAGGAGAGGTGGGGAGAGGCGGGGCTATTGCGTCATCGTTATCAGGACATGATCGTATAGACGTAAACACGGAGCCGTTTGCCCCCCCAGAGCATTTCGTTTACAGATCTACACACCGTTATCGTTATCATTTTCTGCGTTTCCGTGTCGGCCTCGTGTGGCCGAACCGTCTATCTGATAGAGAACTGTAGCAGATACGACCGTTATCGTCCTCGTGTGGCTGCAGCCTTATACACAGACAGTCAGTTGAGAATCACAGCTGATGGCTGATAGCTGATGTTGCACGATTGACAATTCTGTAGTGGGTTTGTTGGAATCAAAATTAGAGCTAAAACAACCCAATAATTAAATCGATCCAAGGGCAGATAATGAATCTGCAACAATTTTGATAAGCAATGTATCATGTTATTTATAAAGAGGAGTAGAAATCTGAATGTGCCTTTTTTTCTTAGTCTTGTATGTTATTAAATGCAATATATTTTAGGGGAAAAACTTATAAAATATTATTTATTTGGCTTTGTGGTTGAACCATGGTTGGCTGCAGCCCTCAGCAGACTCAACCTAGCATGCTAAACTAACATACTAGAAACACAGAAGAGTATGAGCCACACTCTGGGTCTTTGTGCTCTCGTAGAGAACCCTTGTGTGGACAGTGATTTGGGCCTCTGATGTGCATCAGCCACTTTCCTCTGGTCTCTCTTTCTGTCTGTCCGTCCCTTTCTCTCCCCTCTCCTTCCATCTCCATTTCTCCTTTGTGGAGAGGAATTCCAGGCTGTTGGCCCGCACAATTGCCCATCTATTAGCATATGAAAGAAGCCGAGGGGCAGCGAGTGAGGAGGGAAAAGGGCGGGGTCATAAAACTTCCAAATCAGTCCCAAGCAGACAACTTTTAATCAGCCTCATGGCAGCACATGTGCCTATGTGGCAGAAATGTCCCTTAGGGAAGTGCTTTTCACTAAAAGGCAAAAAGACCACGATGAGCTGTATTTCTTTCAAGCTTGTGGTTCTATTCATAGAAATTAAAGTAAAAAGACTGCTTTGTGTTGATCTGTTCTGTCTGACGGTTGCAGCATGTCTATGATACTGACAGCTTATCTTCTCAAACTCTGGCAAAGACACTTCCCTTCCGCCTAAGATGTGATATAGCCTCCACCTTATACACTTATCTCAGGCTTTAAATCAATCAATCTAAAAGGATTTGCTGCACTCCCTTCACGTCTTAATGTGGTTCAGAATGAGGCCACATATCTGAGTTGAATAGGTCTGACGCTGCTGTGTATTTTTTTTAAATGACTTGTCTATAGTGTTCTCCTTGGTCCTCTTAGGTATATTGCCTTCTTCATGTGATTATTTAGTAGGATAAGTAGAACTGAACTGGTTATTTTGCTGATTCCAAACCTCTGCTGTGTCCTCTTTTTCTGCATAGTCAGTGTTGTATTTCATTGTGGCAGAGCATGCCATTTAGGAGTACTTATTCTGATGGGTTTAGGGTTAGGGTTTAGGGTTAGGGTTTTTGATAGTAATACAATAGTGAATTAATCTGCTTTTAAAACACACATACATTTAAATGTCAACACAGGAAGTAGTTTAGGAGGATTTAAAGACCTGTTAACAGTTCTGCACCTTATCATGGAAATGCAAACATATTTTTGTTATGGAGAAGCTTTGTTTTGCACTATTCACACTGCAGAGGTTTTTCAGATCTATTAATTGTGGATAGCACACTATTTAAATAATTGTTTTTAAGTGTGGAGGCTCTCTTTAGAGATAAAGATAAATGTCTCCATTCATTCAGCTGACTGGCATGTGTTATGTCAGAGAGTTAGTATTTACTGAGGCATCAAACTATGAAGTAATACCCCCCACTGAGGCAGGTTAATGTTTACACACAAAGTGGAGTTTTAAGATCCGCAACAGATACCTGAACCTCTCACTTGCATTTCTAAGCAGCAATGAGCTGTTTTATTGGAGGCATACCGTTTGGTAAAGTTAATTTGTAATTTAGAAGGATTTCATGTTAAGAAGATGAAGGTATACTTAATCACGCCCGCAAGGGAAATTACAATTTAGATTTTGTACATGTTGTCATAAGCCCTCTTGATGTTAATCCATAAGAAAACTAAATTAAAGTTTACTTTTAACTTATTTTTGAACTAAGAAAAACAACAAAAGAGTCACAAAAAAGGAATCAAATGATCAGAACAATAAAGATTGTGCTGAATTCATTGTTATGAATCAGCTTAGTGGCTTAGTAGTTTTCCCTTAGCTTCATAAATAGGTCAAATGTGATACTCCAGCATCAGGATATATAAGATGTGTGGCTACTATTGCTGTGTCATGGTGCCGCCATGCAGCTGCATACTATGGGGTTGTCTTTTTTGGGGCATGTCTGGCCTTGCTCGTACATTTGAGCTATACTGTACTCCTCAGCAGAGTGTGTAGTGAACAGAATGCTGATTCACCTCAAACTGCCACAGTAACCCCTCAGCCCCCCCCCTCCCGGGACATAATCCCCACGACATACAGTGTGCGCAGCGCTGCAGTAAACACACATGGATGCCATTTGTCTGTGTGAGGCAGAATTACAACAAAACACGCTGAAAAGAGAGTCTCTGGGGGCTTGGCTCAGCAAAACGAAGAAAGTGTAACCTTGGTAACACAGTAAAAGGGTGACACACAAAGACGCCATTCTTCTGTAATATTTCAAGTATTCTTCACTGCCACAAGGAAAAAAGGGAGTGTAAAAACACAGCAGAGGATGTGAATAAGAAGTAGCTGGATGCTGCCGAGTCTCTTTGGCCCGGATGATGAAAAAGTGCCTTGGAAAAGATGCAGCTCTCTTTGGTGCAATGCAGACAGGGCGGGGAGGAGCCTCTGCGAGGGGTGGAGCTGTGTGTGCATGTATGTGTGTGTGCAAGAGAGCGTGTGAATGTTTTTTAAGAAGGTGTTGTTTTGTTTTCATCCATAAGTGATTACACATTTGCCCCCCTCTGGCGCTCCTGAAGTGAGCTTGTAAATAGCACGCTGGAAGAGAAGATGGATTTTTCTTTTACACGTGTGTGCCTGAACTGCGGCTGTGGTGCAAGGTATATCTAAACTCGATCTGCCTTCTAAGAGCAGTTACGTCATGCAAGACATTCAGAGGGGTGGAGCAGGGGGAATGAATAATCCCTCTGCAGCGCCCTGACAGAGAATCCATAGATCTCTGGTGTCAGTCACTCTCTTTGCTCATGCTATCAGAGGAAAGCAATTCATTTAGCTGCCATGGAGGAATCAATAACAGTTAGCTTGCAGTACAATTTGATATCTGTACTCTACAAAAAGTCCATCATGTCCTTCTCCCATGCTTGTAGCTCTTAGGGCTGTCCCGAATACCATTTTTCGGGCTCCGGATATTCGGTAGTAATCAGCAGCGAATATTCGATGCGGAGAGATTTGTATTTATTTTTTTATTAAATTCTTTTAAAAAAAAAAAAAGATTTCCCCAAAGATTTTTGCAAAGTTTTTTTTTTTTCAAAAAGGTTTCATAACACGCTCCGAATCCGAGACACCTGACAACACGATGTTTAGCAGAAGCGCAGAAAGAGCATATTATTACGATTTATATTTATTTATTGTCTCAGTACTCGCAAACATTAAAACTATGTGTCCTCTGTAGGGTAACTGTAGGTTCTGCTGTATTGTTGAGGATGTTGATGGCTGGGATGCGTGGATGCACCTATGCACACAAGTTATTATTAGGCTGAGCTACTCAACTTTATGCCAATAATTGCCTTAGCCCCAGATGTTCCCACATTACTCCTATTATTTTCACTATTCGGATAAAATTAAAAAGCTAATATAAAAAAACAATTCCAAGCAAAGTAAGTGCACGTTTTTATCATGTGTAACGTTACTGTTTAAACGGCGGATAAAGCAGCTTCATCATGGCAACTTGACAACAGCTAAGCTAAGCTAGGCTACTACTTACAGCATCCAGGTGACTTTTCAGAGTTGTTGTGCCACCGTGGTAGGCCAGTTTCTTATCGCATATTTGGCACATATTCTTCTTACCGTCGTCCAATTTAAAATGGTCCCACACAGCTGAAGTCTTCGGAATTTTGTGGGTGAACCGAGGTGAAGCGAGGTGAAGCGTGCCGTTTGCGTTCGTGACTGAGTGAACGCGATGTCAGGAGGAGCACAGGCTGAGATTGTATATATTTCCGCATTTTAACAGTGCAATTCAAAAGTATAAATATAGTATAAGAATATGGCAATTCGCCTTTATTAATAGCATACATTTAGAAGAAAAAAAAAAAAAAAGAAGAATATCCGAATAATGAAATTGAAACCCGAATAGTTGGCCAACGAACGAATATTCGAATAGTCGAATATTCGGGTACAGCCCAGCTCTTCCATAAAATGCTGTGCATATGTTCCTCACACAGCCCTGAGGCATCCCAGTAAAAGAGGCGTTAATTGGCCACCTGCTCAGTGCCAGAGCACGCGATTGGCCAGGCAGTAGAGGCTTCAACAGAGATCCAGACGGTGATAATGATGCCCTCCGTCCCATGTCAGTCAGTGTGCACACGCTGCTTTGTTCTGATGTTGCGGAGACACCCCCTGCATTAGCATTCAGAGCACCTCCACACCTATGTTCCTGAGACAGAGACAGGCTGAGCCCTGATTTAATCATCAACAATGATGAATTGCCAGCAAACCAATCTGACATTGTCACAGGAGAAGGTCCCCAAAGGAGGAAAGGTGCCAAATTAGCTATGTTTGCAAAAGTGAAAAACCGCTCTCGGAAAGCTATTCCATCGCCATTGTCTGTCCTTAAAACACAAATGACATCCATCTGTTCCTCCCTCGTTGTTTTCCTTTGGCTTTTTATATTTTAAAGGGGCCTATGCGTGCATGCCAGAGAGAATGGCTCACTCAGTTGACAGAGTGTTTACTGTGGTGACGGAGAATGCAGTGGACACTCCCTCTCCTCTATGGGATGATTAGAAAACAGTATGATGAAGGCAGACAAAGGGAATAGGGGTGCCAAGGAGAAAGGCAGAAAGGGAAGGAGTCACCTGATTGAAATGCTCAAGTTGAGGGGTTACACTGCTGTGAAGTGCAGTGAGAAGGGGCAACAATAAAGGACAGGAGATGGAGGGAAAGAGGACGAGATGAGGCTGTTATTGTTTCCAGCTGGGGCTGGGTGTGGTCATTATGGCCTGGAGACCTGCTGTGTTCACTTCTGCTCCTTCGGTCTCCGACCCATCTGCCAAATGACTTCTCTGTGTGTTGATTTGTGTGGTGCATATGGAACTGCACGGGTTTGACTTCATGGTGATCTATTTGTGGTGTTGTGTGATAATATTATTCCTTGTTGAAATATCAACAATTTAGGGATTTCTGTGCAAATTGGAGCAGGTTGAGGCATTTTTTTTACGCTGCAGGATACATCCGCTGCTGCAGAAATCATGATCTGTTGAACTAGTAGGAAACCCAGCAAGGGGAATATGTGTCTCCAGGCTATAAATCTAATTCAATGGCTACTCATATTTTCTGCAGTTTGCTGTGACTACCATCAGGTTTTGACATGTTTTATTGTCCGTTGAGGGTCAGCCGAGGTAGTGACAGTGGTGTAGCTTAGTCAGCGCTTCCTTTCCAGGCTGGCATATATCCAATCATCAACAGTGTCTCCCTATTATATGGCTGGAAGACAAACTGCTAATACACTTTGCCACTTTAACAGAGTAAGATTTTTCTGTTAAGGTTTCACAAAATGTGCCAAACACCTGGTAAGTGCTGTAAAGCTAATTTGCAAGAAAACATTCCCTGTTGTTGTGTTGCGCCACAGTTTGAATTGTATTCAACACAGTGTACAAATAGGATGGAAAAAAGCAACAAATACGTCCAAAAAATACAAACAGTTACGGGAAGAAAACTGCCTGCCAGATGGACTTTTAAAAAAGGCTCCATTAGTGAAAACGCCAGTTAACAAGGTTTGCATTTGCTTGTATTAGCCAAACTAAATTATGAAGCATGGATTTAATTACATAGCAGGATGCTACACTTAAAAACTGTCACTTACGTGCTCACAGTGATGGATAGATTGTGACAAAGGGAGGTGGGGTGGTCAGTTTTCTTTACAAGAATGAGATAATATAAGTGTTACTGACAGACATGTTGCCACGGTGCCTATAAAAAGGCCCGCTTTAAAACCAAAGTATTCGCTCTTCACCGCAGAGTCCTCCTCTGGCAGCCTTTTGGTGCAGTCCTCCACCGTGTGGTTTTTCCTCTCCCCTCATCGCTTCATTATTCAATTAAGCAGTAAAACACATGTTAAGCTTAACATTAACCGCACGGAGGATCCCCTATTGAGAGGAGAGCAGTTAAGATGGACCCGGGTCTCTCGTGTCATGCTCCATCTGCAGTGATGAGACTCAGCCTGGTTTTCATTTGGATAAAGGTGATGCTGCTCGACGGGTGCACCCTGTAAAAAAAAAACCTTCTGGTTTGGAGGGTGCGACTGCAGAGAGCTAGGTTGCCAGATCTGGGTTTGGATGAGCTGAGAGTAGAAGAGCCAGGAAGATACTTTTAAGCTTAAGTGGAGGTTAAGTTTTGCTTGTCTTAAACAGTATATCTGTTTTGGCTATTGTGTGTGTGCCTGGCCTACTGTTTATAGACCTCATTAACCTTCAGACCCTACTGAGGAGGGCATAGAGCTCTGATTCGTGTGCACAGGTGCTCCCATACAGCCATCCCATCAGTCCCTACGGGGACATCTATCATACAAGCTGCAGGGCTTTTTCTTCTCTGATTTGATTGATTGCTAATGGATGGCACTGATGGACATGTGGCTGCATAAACCACTGTGATGCAATACAAACACATGGGTCGATGCACACATCAGCATGCAGAGTATCTACAGGCACGCTGTAGAAATTCACACTCTTAGACACACTTATTCCGGGCCTTTCCACAGTCTCCACATTCCACTGGCCGTATCTCACCGAAGGCCCCAACTGCTTTTAATCAGCTGGGTCACGAGGCGCTCCAGATGGGCCTCAGCATTGGGTGGGACTGCTGCGGACGTTTTGGAGGAGGAGGAGGAAGGGGGGCTGGAGCTCGTAATAGTCAACATATTTGTGCCCCCTCTCCTCAATCCTCAACATCCCCTCCCGTCCTGTATTGCGTCACCCTCCGCAGAGACCCGTGCTGGACAGCATGAGCTACACTGCCGTATTCATCGCATGCATTTCTAATGCTCTCACTTTTCCAGCGTTTTTTACTAGCTAACATTTTCCATCATCAGACTGCATGCTCCGAGTGTTTTGAAAAGGGCACTGTGTGCTTTCGTGAAAGCGCCGTTGCAGGATATGCTTTTACAGTGTGAGGAAAGATGTAAGGTGTACATTGCAATTTAGTACTTTTTATTCACTCAGACGTCTGTAACGTTGAGTTCATCGAGTACAAAGTGTCTCCATCTCGGACATACAGTATGAGGCAGAATATGTGCAGAATGCTACACGCAGTTTTTATCAGCTTATCAGGGTAGAAATAAGTCAGTGGTCAGCATCCCACAACATCTATCCAGTGAAAGTTTAGAAAGTTGAGGACATTGAGGGAGAAGGAGATATTGTTTATTTGTCTGGAATGTGATCAACCAGGGAAAAAAGATCAGCAAGTGCAACGATTATTGTCTTTTGGCAGGTGTAGTATTGACTTTCTTTCTTGCATAGTATTCAAAGCAACACACAGCATGCACATAAACAAGCAGAGTAATTCCATCTCTTCAGTTGTTTAACTGCCACAATAGCTGCTCTTTGTCAAGCTGTTATTATAGAGTCTTGTGCTTTGATTCTCCCCATGTTCAGTCTTGCTTTGACAGTGTTTATGACTGTTACCTGGATACCGTAGTACTAATCTCCCCTTTCCTCACTCCCCTCGTCACCTCTCCCACTCTCCGATGAGGTCTCACGTTACAGGGGCTGACGTCGCCCCGTTCTCAGCTCAGGCCTATTGGGTTTTAACTCACGGGGCACACACCCCGGGTGAAGGTCACAACACATCCGCGCTACAGGAAACGTCTGGGATGGTCTCACATATTTCAAGCGGAATATGATCTGATAGTATTGAGTTATTCCTGAAAGTTCATCCCCAGCAGAGCTGTTCCTGTCCACATACTGAGAATGGTTTAGTGCCAAAATGTGACACAACCAACTGCCCCATGATGCTCGATCGGCAGGCAGAGATGGACGAGAGAATGGAGAGGACACAATAACAAGGGAAGTTGTTGAATGTGCAGCAAGCAAACTTCAGTCAAATCTCAGGTCCTTGTGAGTACTCTTCTTGGAAAATATCCTTCCAAATAAGTGGAGCACATGCCATACTGTATCTTTGTTGTCATACCCAATCTCTTTCTTTCCCTGACATATTTGCACAGTCATGTCAAATAAATGCAGAAATGCAAATGTCTAAAGCAGAAAATGCTTCTCCCGGTTTTATTTATCTAAATGGACTTGTTGTCTTATATCCGTTTGCTTGTAAAACCTATCAATGTATTTAGGTTCTGCAGCCAGTTCACGGCAGGGACCGCCTCATGCAGCAGAGCAGATAGAGTGACATCTGCCAATATCCCTGTCACACTGTGGTGGAACATACTTGTCAATGGGATTGATTGAGTAAGGTTTGCTCAGTTGAGCAGCTGATCCCGGCTCTCCTAAGAGATTAGGAGTGGGTGCACCTATAGTGTAGCCGGGGCATCCCTTTGATGGTTTCTACTGTAGCTTAAATTCCTCTGTGACTGCCAAACTGTCCTGCACTCTCATCCACATCATCGATTTGTCCTTGCCAATTTAGGCTGGCAAGGCTGTAAGCTAAAGAGCTCTGGATTTAGCTAACCCCCTGCTGCTATTTCTCTGTGTCTCCGTCCACTTTCTCTTTGCTAGCCATTGAATCATGACTGGTTGCTATGTAAACAATCCCCAGTCCTCTTAAGACGTTGATGGCCACTTTAGAGACAATCCCTGTGTCACTCATAGGATATGAACAACTTATTTGATTGCTTCAGATACTTTTCTCCACTTATATGATTGCCCGTAATTTGGCATTGGAATCAAATAGGTTAAATGCAGGAAGATCTTTACTGTCATGTAACACTACCTATTAGGGATGTAACGATATCAAAAACTCACGGTACGATAATATCGCGATAAAAAGTCCACGGTACGATATTTATGGCGATATTGAAAAATAAAGAAAAAAATGTAATTACATTTTTTTTTTTTTTTAAATCGTGGTAGATTTTGTCAGTCTCACGACGGTATTGAGACCTTTATTTATCGCGATATTCGATATATCGTTACATCCCTACTACCTATTATAGAAGGATAGCTTCAGAGCCATCAGAAAATGCCTTGTCTTTTGTATTCAACATATACCTGATGAATCTTGAAAGAAATAATAATATAGACAACGCTATTGGGCCCTTTAACAAATTTAGGTTGGGTTTTTGCCCTTTTAGTATCAGAAATACTTACTTAGGTTACGGCTCGCAGCCACCTGCTGCGAGTCAGCCATTGGCCCTTTATGTGAGTAAAAGGGGTTTCATATGGTCAGGTTCTCCATTAAGGCCACATGTCTTGTCTGGTCTTGCTCATACGTAACCCTTCACCTTAAACCTTGAAACCTAATTCCATTTAACCCACCAGTTAAAGCTCAGTCAGTTTGCCCACATCAGAGATTTCCTCAACTGTTAAGCATTAATATGTAATCCCAGTAGAAACAGATTCAAAGCAATGACAAATATTTAAAAGACAACCATTTATTTATCTTCCTATAATATACAGTATATGGTCATGCAGTTTCAAGTCACTGACAATCCAGAACTGGCAGAAAGACCAGGGATGTGCCTGATAATTTAGTTTTCTGCGGAAGCCATCTGGCCCCCAATCTGGGCTTGTTGTACCACCAGCAGACCTTTTCTGTTTGCCACTTACAGTAACACATACGCTCACACTCGTGTCACAACCCGCAGCTGAGTCACAATGTGACCATTCTCCTTATTGTTATAAAGTTTATTTTATATTTGTGTTCAAAGTATTTTTAAGTTGGGCTTCGTAGCTTTATAGCAAGGGTCTACACAGTATGTGAATCCACCTATTTCGTTGCCGTGTCATTTTTGATGTTGGACGCATACCTGATGTAATTGCTCCCAGCTGCCTAACGGTCTGGGCTGATGACTGAGAAAACAACATGTTTTGACTTTTAACTAACTGTACAACTGCACATACTGTGCCTTTTTATAAAGAGCACAATGTTTAGCACATGCACTGGTGTTGAGCTGCAGGATGCCTCTGGGGCAAGTATTTTACAGTAACACTCTTTTTATTCAGCTGTTTAGTTCATCCAAATTACTGATTAGTAAGTCAAAGTAAAGGAGACATTACAATTAATTGACGTACGTAACTTGAGTTGTGAATTCCTTAGAGTTTGTTGTGCACTTGTATCATATTAAAACTGATGTTTAAGATACAAACACATTGCCCTTTCTCCCCTATAATGACAAGCAAGTCAAAATGTCCTCTTGATGGAAAAACAATGTTTATTTGACTCTGTGTTTGACGGGTAAAAATGAATCAGTGAGGAATATGTATTATGAAGTGTTTCCTATAAAGCGTTACTCATCAGTTAAAATGTTTACCCTCGAATAGGAAAAGACAGACTGACAGGCAGACAAACACACACTCACACAGATTAGTGATTCGTCAGCGCTGTGGCTTCGGGGTATCGGTCCCCCTGGACAAACATGGGAGGAAAACATTCCAGTGAATAATGGCCGAGCTGCTCCACATTGCAGAGAGAGAGGTGGAGAGCTAAAAAGTCTTTATCTTCAGCTCATCTGGGCAAGGTCCTCATTACACAACTGCGTTTCATTGGACAGACAAATGTAGAGCAGGGTCAAGAAAAGCAGGGACTGTAAAGAGACTCTGATGTCAGCAGCACTGAAAGAAGACTTTGTTGCAATTTGGTGTTTTGAATGAAACTAGACTGTGAGATATGTGTCAATACATCACATGTGTCTGGCTGCTTGCTAACAGGCAGACACACATCAAACCAGCAGACGTCCCATTAACTATTCTCACCGAGTGACGTTAGCTCTCGGCTGAAAGACAACATTCTTCTCTCCTCAGCTAAAACAGGACATTACTGTTCGTTCGGTCACACCTGCCCCACCCTGTATAAACCCCATGTCTGAATGTCTGCAGCAGGTCACATGAACTCTCTTGAACCACGCTGAACGGCAGTCTCCGCTGACGTTAGCAACAGCTACGCAACGTCCAAATCATTTATCAACCCAGTCCACTCTCCTGGTAGCTCTCAGGTCATCTATAACCCCTTTTTTCACTGAATCCTTCACTTTATCTCAATCTTTAATCCTAGCGCACCTCTCCTACTGAGGACACTGACCCTTAGCTTCTAATTGCGGCTCCATTCCTGTTGTAATTCCCAGCTTCTTGCGTTAAGTTCTCATCCCCATCTGTAAGTCTAGCCCTACAGCCCCAGGCTCCAGCCGCTGACCCTGCATTGACTTTGCTGAGGAGTACCAGCTGACATTAGACAGCAGCTCAGACAAGAAAAGTCAGATTTTAAAAAGTGGTGCTGATCCACTGAATTCATTTGGCCATACATCAGACCTGCTTCCTCTGAAATGCTGCCATATGAACTCAGAAGATAGGCCTTTCCCTGCAGCAACACAAAAGCAGCTGACTGACATTAACATTTTAATAATGCTAAACTGTGTGATCCTATCCCAGGCTTCTTGTTGAGGCAACGATTCCCCCCCCTACTACATCACAACTAGAGCTACACCTATTGATTATTTTAATTGTTGATATCTCCAAATATCTATTTCGTCTTTGAATTTCATAAAGTGGTAAAAAGTATGCACATCCTAGTTTCTGCAGGTCAAAGTTCATGTCTTGTACAGCCCAAATTACGATCAATTTAGTTTGCTATTTAAAAAATAAATATATGCCTCAAATCTCCTCAAATTAGAAAAGCTACAAACTGATTATCGTTAAATTGACCGTTAGCTTTAATGTTAATTATTTTGTTCAGCAACAGTTCAGCTAATCTGCTGTTCTGGATCTTAACCATACAAAGACTGTGGGTTTGCTTTACACTCAAACAGCATCATGGTCCACTTGATTCGATGCAGCATGATGTCACTAAGTGCATTTATGGGCGGGCACGCCAACGTCTTAATTAATGAATTTGCTGCGGCTAAACTCTGAGGTATGATGTAGAGCAAAGGGTGACTGCAGAAGGGGGGGTAGTTCAGAAGACACACCCATGGGCAGTAAAAGTGAAAGATTGAAGGAGGGGGTAAAGGAAGAGGGGGAGAGCAGATCTTAAGTACTGCATGTGCTCAGAATCAGATGTGCACATAGGAAAGCTCATGGTGCTTTCTGAGGACAGTCGTTCCTCTCTTTTAGACACTTGGAGCCTCCACAGTGACTTCCTCTCACTTTTCTGTCTGTTTCTCTATACTTTCTCTCATATTTCTCCCTCACAGTCCTCTGCTCGCGTGGATCATAATTGTGGTGTAATTTACAGCTCTTGGTCAGTCCGGGGCTGTGTGTGCGTGCGTGTGTGTGTGTGTGTTGTTTAAAGGGCGTGTCCCCCAGACCTCATCAGTGTTGGCTCCAGTGCAGAGCGCCTCTCTTTATAACCAATACCAGATCTGTCTCATACCAATTTTTTTTACAGTCCAGTGAATGCCTTTACAAAGACGCAATGTCTTCAGTATTGTTGATAAAAATGTATTTTGTTTAATTGTTAAAATGTTTAACTATTTCAGTGGATGGGGTCCAGCATGTGAATATCTTGAGCACCAAAACCCTGTAGTGTGGTGTAATGCAGAAGACAATATAATGACATAAAAACGTACCATTTCACCAAAAATAATGCTTTAAAAAAGGTTCCAGCGCAGATGTTTACCACAAATTGCACGGCAGTCAAAAGGCAAAGGAAGCGGAGAAAACGGCACACGCTAGATGTATTGCACTGGCCAGACAGTTCTTACCTACGTCGGTGTAATGGCACACCTAATGTATAACAAATGTTCTGCACTCCTTTGTCTTAGATTTGATGTTAACAGAGAAAAGGCATTTTGCCCATCTTGCTTCTTTTCAAGTTTCTTGAACTTGCACAGGATTCGGGGATAGCGGACAAAGTCACCCCTGATTGAACAGATACTCCTCCCATTGTAATAGTGGCACCAAGATTACTACAGGCATTACTTTAACATACATTATAGAGAGGAATCGCACCGGCTTTCCGTGACAGGTGTCGGAACATTGCCGGACTTCTAGCCAATGTCTCCAAAATGATGATAAAGTAAAAAGAATCCTCTGATTTCTTCTACCAATTAGTCACTTATGTCTTTATAAAAACACCACACGTGTATTTGTTTTATCTCCTGCCAAATACAGTATTTTAGCCTTGTGATTAATCATGATGATTAATGTGATAAATAGTTCTTATTTGATAAAGACCACTTGATATAACTCATATAAAAATGCAGCACATCAGGAACTTTAAAAGCCAATACCAGAAAACATCGTATTTTTGCGTGATGATTTGCTTAACATTAAATATCAAGAGGTTTTGATATTTTGCTTTACTCACTACTCATCGTATGAGCACTAAGAAACAACATGAGAGGGTCACATTAAAGAGCAAACAGCCTTACAAGTGTTGAGAGGATCTTGCATGCAGAGCCATATTTCCTCTGCTGAGTTCTGTTCCAACCCCCCATCAGGTGGGAAGAGTTTCTACAGTAATAATTATAATCGGGAGAATAGCAGCTGCTGTTTTGGCGGCAGCATTAAGCAGCATACTGTAGCAGGAACACATGTTAGAGATGCTGCACGTGAGGGAAGTAACCACGAGGTTTCCAGACATGACAAAATACTTCATATTAAGATGAATGTTTCATACTCCATCACGTTGTAGGGAGTATTTTTAGACTTTGGGAGCATCTCTCCAGTTGCTTATGAATTTTAAATGGCAGCCGTGAATATTTCAGAAGTGGACCGGGAGAGCCAGGCTGAAGGGTTTTATAACAATCACTGTGGATATGTGTGTTTCTGTAGGCCTGAGGAGGATTAGGATTTTATCATTGATTATTCTGTCGATTTTCTTTCCATTAAATGGAAACCTTTTTACTGTATAATATAATTATACAGCTTCTTTCACAAGCTTCCAGAGGAAAGTTGATATCTTTCAAAATGTATTTTTTAAGAATAGAATGCTTATAATCAAAGCATTGGTGGCTTCATAGTGTTTGGTTAAGGAAATGGGTTGTGTGATTGCAGCCTCTAAGTTTGATTTTTAGCTAAGGGCCTTGTTATGTCATACATAGTCATGTGTTACCTCTCTGTATACTTTCATTATACCAAAAATACATATAAGTCTGTTTCATGCGATTCAAAAGGAAGAAAACCGGCTTAAAATTGGCAAATATATGACATTTTTGTTTGATTATTCACTTAAACAATTAATCATTTACCATTATTGGTGTGAATGTAGTGGCTGCCATCCATCTTCTTTATTTATACATTAATCATTTTATCCCTACCTGTATGTTTACTAAATGTAATATTACTCTCTAGGGGCATTTCAAAAAAGAAGATAACTTATAGATTGTATGTTGTTTATGTAATATTTTGTTGATGGAACAAAAAGATGGCACTCAACTGTTAACTACACTTTATTTTTACAATTGTATATGGTGGCAGTGGACTCTAGCTTGTTTCCAAATGTGAAAAAGAAAATCGGGTTTGAATCAAGAAATTGATTCTGAATCAAATTCTGACATCTAAAAAACGGATCTTATCTAAAAGTGAGATTCCCAAAGATGTCTTCCGTATAAGTTAACTTTAAGTAACATTGTATTTGTACATGTACCTTAGTTCCTTAATCTTTTAGATTCCATTACACAGGTGAAAAAGTCCTACAATAACACTCAGCCACTCAGTAAATGCACTTAAACAACAGACAACCTGGATTATTATTATCCATTTGAATGCATCACACCTTAATGGATGAGTTTGTATTATGACGAGTGTGTTTTCCTTCCATATGGTTGTCACCTTTAGCTGTACAGGTAAAAGGCATGTGTCTGTAATGAGTGGACCCTCCACCCTCTGAACCTACAGCAGCCCAACCTCAAACCTCAGCCAAGGGAATTCCAAGATCGGCTTACACCGCTGCTATATGGGCTCTTTATGGAGCACACGCTGGCTAACGGCAGTGTCACAGTTTTCTTAAAGGAGCCCTTTCAGTCGTGAGTGGCTTGGTTTACATTCAGGGCGGACAGGTTAGTGTATACGTCCTATTCTCACATTAGTAGCCTGGCGTTTTGAATCAGGTGTTTGTCTGCCAGTTTCAGTGTCAGATGGATGATGTCTCTATGTGGAGTTTCCAGACGTGGGCGGT
Source organism: Notothenia coriiceps (assembly GCF_000735185.1). NCBI lineage: Eukaryota > Metazoa > Chordata > Actinopteri > Perciformes > Nototheniidae > Notothenia > Notothenia coriiceps. The sequence continues at coordinate 96,142 of NW_011366116.1, read as the reverse complement.
TAATGGTGTTGGGTGGGTTCTGCATGGAATACTAGTGTCTTATGTGGGGGTGAATCCTGCTTTCCTTTAGGGCGTTTCTGACGTGTTAAAGCTGACCCACTGATAGAGACCGCTCTTACAGGTTAATCCCGGTCACACAGGCAACCCTGCTGCTGCTACAGATTTGTCAACATAAGTTTATTAAAAGTGGTTGCTGTAGCGCTGACACTGGAAATAGCACAGGTGACTGTTTGGATGAAATGGAAGTTATATAATTAGGTTATTCAAGCTTTTAATAAAAGAATAATACAACATCCTACAGCCAGATTGAAAATGACTGTTGTTGATAGTCAGTGGTGTCTCTAATGTAAAATCTTAGCTATTCATTCTGCAAAGTAGCATATCACATGACTAATGTAACCTATTCCATCTGTAGTGTGGCAGTCATTTTCTCAGTACTGGACCGTAGGCTATACTTTTGAACATGTTCTAAAGATCTCTGTAGAGACCTCCATGTTCGATAAGTGGGACAAAGTTGACTTAAAATAACTACTTTATTCCTTATATTTCATATGTGAAAACAGATACACACTTGCGTTGTTGTGAAATAAAAAAATGTGGAGGTGCATAGAGCAGACAACGACAACTGCCATTTGCAACAACATTTCTACATAGCAGCCTGCGATTTAAGACGATATCAAAACATTAACAGCAGGAAACAAAAACGATTTTTATTGCTATTTGTCACAATAAAACTGATGCTACAGGGGACACACCTTGCAGACACAGTCATGCTTGCTATGCTCTGGTGTCAAATAAGGTCACATAATGCATGTCCACCCTCTGATGTTGACACAAACAAAGGCTTATCTTACATCACTGGGTCTGACAGGAGTGTAACTGTGTCTTCATTAGCGCTTTGTGTTGATCTCAGGCACTTTCTCCGCTCACTTCCCTCTAACCATGTGGCGCCTCCCTTAGGGGGACCTTGCTGAGCAATGAGGGGGCTTCTTTATTCAGGAGGTGTTTCTGATGGGGTGGGGTACTGCTGTCATCACAAACATATTTGCCCCTTTTTTTTGCAGTCTGTGCGCAGCTGCTGAGGAGTGAATGAGCGAGCTACTGAATGCCTGATTGGCAGAAGCATTTGTGTGGAAGTGTCGAGGGACCTCGGAGACAATTGTCCAGATCAAGCAGGGCTCCATCACTTGGGAGCCTGCTAATACAGCCCCCCCCCCTCTCAGCTCTGTGCTTTTGTCTTCCCTGTCTTCACCCACTGCCTCTCCTTTCTGCGGACACAGCTCTGTTTGGAAGGAAATCCCCTGGATTTTTTTTCCCTGGACATTTTGCGATGATGTGTGTTTCTTTTCTGCTGCACACAGATGGCCTCTATAGCAAACTGTGCATTTTGATTCTAGTTGTTTTTGCCAGTGGAAGAAAAGAGATGCAATAGCTGACTCATGCATTCGTTGAGGGTAAACTCCCAGGGAGTTAAACTGGTAGCTTTTGGAGTTGTTGCGCCATGACTTGTGTTGGAGTCGGATACTTAAAATTAAAGGCAAGCTGGTGCCAACTTCCTCCTCACAACAAAAGCATGCCTGAGAAAAAGGCAGTCATTGTGTTGCTAGTGGATTTTATAATGACTTCTAATGGTAACTTTGACATTTGTTGTACATAATGTATTTGTAACCTTTCTTCCTTGACATTGAAACTTCAATATGTTTCTAGTCAAAGCAATCCTAGATTTTTCATTTGACAAACTAATACGTCTGCAACAATATATTTTCTGTGATAGTAATGCATGTTAAAGTAATTCCATGTGGCTTCCTCAATGCACCCAAGTGGCAAGCTAATATACTCATTACACACCACTATCTACATGAGATACAACTGGAGCTGCAACAAAGGATAATCAAATAATATAAAGCCTACTTTATTGTCCCTAAGGGGACATTTTGTACGGTCAATCCATTAATCAGCCCATTATATTCTTGATTAATCATTTACTATACAACATGTCAGAAGAAGGTAATTATACGTTTCTAAAAAATAATTAAAATATGTTTATTTTTCAGTATTAAACAATAGGCCCATTGATGTTCTGTCCAACAACTCATTAATAATCGACTTATTGTTCCATCACTTTCCAATACATAATGCTTGTCACACATTATCAGCAGGTTTTTGTGTTGCTTCTACATTTGTATCCTTAAACCACCAAAAAGACAATATTGTCAGATTGTATATTTATTTGAATTGCTTGAAGCAGATTGTTATTATAACATTTCCACTTCCACTCACTTTCTTTGTCCTTATTAGCTGTCTCAGGTTCTTCCCTTCTCTCCTGGAAAAGTAGTCTGTCTTTGTGTGTGTCAAAACACAAAGACAAAAACGAGTACTATTATATGATAGGCCCTCATATATGCAGTATTGCTTCCTACCTCCAGTATCTGCCTGATCAGCACTGTGCAGCAGTCCCATGGGTACTGGATGGTGGGGTTGGTGCCCCTCTGTACCCCCTCAGGGCCGTATGAAGCAGGGCATTGTGGGTGTGCAGTGGTGTGGGGGCATAGAGGAAGCAGTCTGTTCCCCGGCCCTCATTAGCTAGTCCTTTGTTACAGTAAGCCATACCTCGCGGAGCCCAGATGCAGCATGTCCAGATTAGATCTCACACCCGCCAGGAGTCCTGAAAAGCCACCGCGAATCGAGCCTAATCCTCCTGCAAGACTTTCTCTTTTCTTCTTGCTCTCTGTACCACACACAGACACACACACAAAAAGTTGGTTACACACGAGCTCCGATTGGAGACTTCAAAATTACTTATTGTAGTTGTTAGAGCCCTGTCGGTGCCTTGTGTCTTTAATCCCGGTCCAGAGATCCTGTCAGCTGCTTTAAGACCACAGGCTTTTTTTTCCTCCTCCTTTGTTACACAAATCAGAGCTGCAGATAATCATCTAATAAATCCTAGACTCCAAGATTTGAGTGGATTAAAATGAATCGGCATCTTGAAACAACCTGGTTTTCATTATGTTGTTTTCTCCACAAATGTAAACATCTGAAATGGGTTTCACATCACGGGGAACACAACTTTGAAATTTGGATTTGAAAGATTTTCTGCGGGGAGTTTTCCATCTTAAAAACTCATGAGTGGTCTTAGCAACTCCGCAGCAGTTTTTAAAAAGCTTGTCGATTTCTCCATCCTTGTCTTTATTTCACCACAGCTGCAGTCGGGATGTCAAAATATGTCCCCCTGCTGATAATTTGCAGAATTATCAGCAGGGGGACTACAAGACCAAATTGCACTGGGTCCAGCAGCCTCGAGTGGTTGCGCTGCAAAGAGAGCGACTGAGACCTTTAAATGTTACAAAAAATACATAAGCAAACCTTCCGTCTCTTGGTCTGTTATTCATGGCACCGCCCTCATCACCCACTCGGAGAATTTCACAAGCGCCTGAGGCCACGCTGATCTTATCAACTGTCCAACACTGGTACTGTTTGTTATTTTGAGCTTTTATAGGATGGACAACGTTGTTCCAATTTTCACCTTTGTGTTATGTCCTACAGTTCTTCAAAGCACTTTTCTAGCTGATGTTAGAGAGCTGTGGCCATTTTATTGTGTGTTTGAACATGTCATGGCCGTCAACCCATAAACTTCACTGCTTTTCTCTGTTTCATATCAAAGGGAACTAGTGCATTGTTTAAAGAAAGCCAGAACATGATTTTTCTAGGATGATATGTATAAAATTGCGTTGCTATATTACAAGGGAAGACCATGGATTTATCATGACAACTGGTGGATATTTCCACAGTTCCCTTACTGACATAGATACATAAAGTAAAAAGATACATGTGTGTCACATTAGAGATGGATGCATTCACACCTCTTCAACATCTGGCATACTTTTTATTTCAATCCCTCTAGAATGCTTCTTGGATGCACTTGGATGCCATGACCTTCTCACAATGTATAGGATGACTAGGCTGTAGTTATTAGCTCCACAGTTCTACAAGACAATATAAAATTATCAGGGTGCGCAATCTTTTTGGAACATTTTGAACATTCTTGTTTCTCTTTTTGTGTTCAGCTAGGCCTCCAATTGAATATTGCCATGACATGTCTCTGTAAACAAAGCCCTTTGATTGTTTACAGTAATTCCTTAATATGCCAGAACATGACTCTTCTGCTTACTTTACTTTGCAACCACAATCCAGGAGTTGAGCAGAATTATACTTTAAGCTGTGTCAGTCTGATCCTTACTCATGAATAAGACCAAGAGGGCACAGTTGAATCCAGTACACATACACATGAATCCATCTTTTTACTTTTGCACATCAAGCCCATCAACAAGAGTTGTTTTCAACGTCACTCAAATCACCTCCACACTATTTACTGTCTTTCATGACGCCCTTAGGCACAATGATCCATACACAAACACAGACACAGAAAAACCAAGAAATCCCATGAGCGCCCACTGAGAACACCCCAGTCCAGTGGCCAACATTGTTGTGGTGTAGTTCATTGCCATGACAACGACACAATATTTCTGGGCGGCATGTCTAGTTTTTGTGTCTGCATGGCACCAAATCCACTTCCTAGCAAACAGGAATTCCATACAGGGAACTTTCTTTTCTTTTGTCATGTGTTTTAGATCCACAGAAAGACATGTAGAGACATATATGGCTTGAAACCCTATGGTCCGAAAGGTATAAGTGGAGGTAAAAAGTACTGTACTGTGAAGTTGTACCTCTAGTGGTGATGTGGGCTTGTAATGCTTATATACAAAATTGCTTTTTCAGAAATGAACTTTCATATATGCAGATAACTATCCACTTCTACCATTCTTATGAGACTTAATCCTTGTTTTGGCTTGCTTAAGTCAACTGTCTCAACCGACTGTTTGGTGACTTCTATTTCTGCTGCCTTTTCCATACAGAATGCCACATGCTATATTGAGCCAAGCGAATGTGGTAACAAGATGCTCATAACAAATCGCTGAGAGGGAACATTCCACCACTGGGTTCCTGATGTTGTTTTCATGGTCGTCGCCGTCTCGGATGGCAAATATTCCTCCCAATCAAAATAAACTGATATTTACGTTTCGGCCATTCAGCAAACAATCTTATTCAAAGCGACCATAAAAACCATGCTCACTGTTGACAGACTCTTTATTATATATTTTTGAAAGTGAACTGGTAAACCTATAATTTTAAGACAATCTGAACAATAAACCCTGGAGACATTGTGGGGGAATTCAAAAAGAAGGACCCAATGTCCTCATGCAATGTTATGAAGACTTATTCAACATTTAGTAACAGGCCATATCACATCACAGCAATCTGATGTTTCTGTTGGAGCAGCACACAAGCTCCAGAGAGCCATAAGATGAACGTGTGATTACATATTAAGTTGATGTTTTGGCCCCACATTCTACCAGAGAGACTTACTAAAAGGTATCAGGGCTAAGTCTATCCTGCATCCAAAAGTCTCCCTGCTCCTGACATAAAGGCAGTTGCCAAGCCTCTGTGGAGTTTGTTTACCTTGAAGGATTGAGAAGATATAGCATCCATCATCTTGCCTAATTCTTACATGATAAGTGTGAAGTGAGAATTGGCTGTAGTGAGTGGTTGAGCTAAGATGAGGCTGTAACTCAGAGCAGATTGTTTTCGGTGAGAATGTCGGGTTCACTCACAGTCAAGATAATTTTAGCCAATTTTGGACAGTTTTACCATTTCAATTTTAGGATTTGGGACAGGTGTCTAGATTTGTCCCAGTCAGCATTTCACTCAAGTAATATAGATTTGAGAGCTTGTTTATAACAGAACTTTGGTTAAAATAACTTGTCGGTGAAGCTAGATAATTGTTGGTGACAAATAAAACAATATAAAACTAAATGCTTTAATTTGGTCAAAACGTGTCGTGACTTGACCTCAGAAGTAAGTTTAAAGTTGAATGGAGCTATGCTGTGAAATAAGGGATCAATCAAACTCTATGAACTTATAACAAATGATAAGGGTTCAATTGTCCCGCCCTAAATAGTAAGGGCGCTGTCAGTGTCAATCCAGATAATCTTGGGAAAAAGCTCTTATCAGGCAACATATGTGGAAACATCTAGGTCAGGGGTCACTAACTAAATTTGTCCAAGGGCCAAAATTAATGCAAGAGACACTTTCAGGGGCCAGAGATTTTTATATATATATATAATTGATTAATATGTTCACTTTATTGAAAAAATAAAAATAAAATTATAAGCCTGTATCCGGGGTAATATAACTGAAAGCAGTCCTGATTGGCAGGGAAAGGAATCAACTTTGTTTATTAATACTGTGTCCTGATTGGTGGGAAACGGTTGCAGGATATAAGAAAATTGTTTGCCAGGCACGCAAAAATGTCACTGTCAAAGCGTAAAGTTGACGTGGAAAACCGCAGTTTTAATGAGGAATGGACGGATAAATACGCATTCATCATGCCATCGTTCAATAAGGCTACACCTGTTTGCCTTATCTGCAATGAAATGGTCTCTGTTGCAAAAGAGTACAATCTCAGGCGTCATAATTATTTCTTCTTTTTTTTTTTTTACGCCACAGTCACCCCCGCCCAGGGCCGGCCCTTGGCATAGGCAGTATAGGCGAATGCTAAGGGCGCATCAATCAATGGGGGGCGCCGAACATTTAAAAAAAAAAAAGTTAGATTTTTTTTATTATTATTTCATAACAACACAATTTCCCGATTTTGGATCAACAAAGCACATCTTATTATGTTATACTAACAGAACTACACCTATATTGCGTACAGCGCCCATAAACTATGGCGCANGGGGGGGGGGGCTCTGAACCTCAGCTCAGTGAGGTAAAGGCACACCTTTATATGATCATTATAGTTATAAAAAAATAAGAGAATAGATTTTCATCTATTCTCTTATAGTATAAAATACTATATGACAGTAAAAAAAGTTGTTATTAATAAACAAGAATGCAGTTTGAAAGGGGAGTGATTTGTAAAATATCCATAAATAAAAAGAAAATCTGCTTACAGTTCTGTTTCATCTGGGTATTGAAAGATGTATCCATTGATCTCTTCATGTTGCTCTCAACGTGCACCAGATTGATGCTTTTAACTTCAATATTAAAAAAAATCTTCCCGGGGGAGCATGCCCCCGGACCCCCCAAGAGGAGGTTAGGTCCACCCCCAACTTCAATCATGTTCAGCAAATTGGTCAGGGCCGGCCCTGCACTCGCCGTGCGGGCCGGATGAGAATGTC